>NW_028278754.1:0-300000 GCF_059751315.1 Micrasema longulum
GTCTAGGCATTTACAGGGCTTATGACCTGTCATTGGCTGGTTTAAGTGGCCACTTTACACACTGTGTAACATTCACCATTCTGCCCATGTTTGAACATCCACATTTCCTCAACTCTTCCATCTGTTGACTTTTGTGAAGTGAAAGAGCTGAAACCTTTATCACGTGGGTGAGATTCATCCGGCTGAACCAAATCACCTACTAGGCAACGCCTGGAAACAATTTTCCAATTTTTATACTTCTTCTTTTACCAGGTAGTAATTCAACAATGTTTGATTATGTCCAAATGCTTGCAGACTGGCTGGATTTCCTCCCTAGGGAGTTGTTCTTGGGAGACTTCCAAATTTCTTCTCGAAAACTTTTTCCCTCTCTGTTGAAATAAATTTAAATATGAACAACTCCCTAGGGAGGAAATCCAGCCAGTCTGCAAGCATTTGGACATAATCAAACATTGTTAGTTGATATTCGTTTATTAATACAAAATGGTTTTTAACTCTACCTCCATAAAAGCAGTCCGCCCTTTTTCGATTTGTTTAGACTTTGTTCTGTTTTACGAATATAAAAACAAAATTGGGTAACTGTTTCTATGACAAACTATTTCCATTTTTTAAATTATATGATGGGCAGTAGAAATTATTTCGAAAAGTCATTTCATTAATGTCGTTGGCGGGAAACGAAAATCCTGTAAGTGACAAAGTTAAAATTCTTTAAATGGGGGAAATGAAAATTAATATATAATGAAATAAAATAAAAAATAAAAATAAATAAATGGGAGAAAAAACATACCTAAAGGATACAATATTCATATTGATAATTTAACTATAAATTCTATGGACGAAATAAAGTATCTAGGGGTTTACTTGAATAGATATTTGAATTTCAAAACACATTCTCAATATGTAACAAAAAAATAAATTTATGGTATGATTGCGAAATGTAATAGATATAATGAGTAGTGTTCTTATGTATAAAACAATAATATGTCCTCACATAAATTACTGTTCTTCCATTCTTTTCTTATGTAATGAAGAAGAAATTTAAAAATTTACAAAGTCTTCAAAATAAGGCGATGAGGATTATACCCAAAAGAAATAACTATTATAATGTAGAAATAATGCGCAAAAAAATTGGCTTGCTCACAGATTCATCCGGCTGAACCAAATCACCTACTAGGCAACGCCTGGAAACAATTTTCCAATTTTTATACTTCTTCTTTTACCAGGTAGTAATTCAACAATGTTTGATTATGTCCAAATGCTTGCAGACTGGCTGGATTTCCTCCCTAGGGAGTTGTTCATATTTAAATTTATTTCAACAGAGAGGGAAAAAGTTTTCGAGAAGAAATTTGGAAGTCTAGGCATTTACAATCTCACCCACGTGATAAAGGTTTCAGCTCTTTCACTTCACAAAAGTCAACAGATGGAAGAGTTGAGGAAATGTGGATGTTCAAACATGGGCAGAATGGTGAATGTTACACAGTGTGTAAAGTGGCCACTTAAACCAGCCAATGACAGGTCATAAGCCCTGTAAATGCCTAGACTTCCAAATTTCTTCTCGAAAACTTTTTCCCTTTCTGTTGAAATAAATTTAAATATGAACAACTCCCTAGGGAGGAAATCCAGCCAGTCTGCAAGCATTTGGACATAATCAAACATTGTTAGTTGATATTCGTTTATTAATACAAAATGGTTTTTAACTCTACCTCCATAAAAGCAGTCCGCCCTTTTTCGATTTGTTTAGACTTTGTTCTGTTTTACGAATATAAAAACAAAATTGGGTAACTGTTTCTATGACAAACTATTTCCATTTTTTAAATTATATGATGGGCAGTAGAAATTATTTTGAAAAGTCATTTCATTAATGTCGTTGGCGGGAAACGAAAATCCTGTAAGTGACAAAGTTAAAATTCTTTAAATGGGGGAAATGAAAATTAATAAATAATGAAATAAAATAAAAAATAAAAATAAATAAATGGGAGAAAAAACATACCTAAAGGATACAATATTCATATTGATAATTTAACTATAAATTCTATGGACGAAATAAAGTATCTAGGGGTTTACTTGAATAGATATTTGAATTTCAAAACACATTCTCAATATGTAACAAAAAAATAAATTTATGGTATGATTGCGAAATGTAATAGATATAATGAGTAGTGTTCTTATGTATAAAACAATAATATGTCCTCACATAAATTACTGTTCTTCCATTCTTTTCTTATGTAATGAAGAAGAAATTTAAAAATTTACAAAGTCTTCAAAATAAGGCGATGAGGATTATACCCAAAAGAAATAACTATTATAATGTAGAAATAATGCGCAAAAAAATTGGCTTGCTCACAGTAAAGCAGCTAATTAAATATAATATCGCAAATTTTTATACATAAAATAATTAAGGGGGTGAATGAAATAAAAACAATAATAAAATTTAACCAACAATGTCATGCATATGAAACAAGGGATAAAAAAGATAAGATTACCAATGAGGAGAAAAACAGAACCTTAAAACTCATTGTACAAGGGATTGAAGCTGTACAATGAGTTACCTGAAGAAATAAGGGAGATTGAAAAGATTGAAATATTTAAAATTAATTTTAAAAAATGTTATTGAGAAGTTTTGAATAAAAAATTGTAATGTTATTAAAAGTTTATATTAGTTCTTAAGATGTTATGAACTAACTTAAAAAAAAAAAAAAAAAGATTTCTTGATTATGTCAATACAATGTATATTTATACACAATTATTTCTACATTATTCCATGTTCACTCCCTAGTTGAGGCATATGGTGTCCAAAAATAGCCTAGGTATTTCTATCAGCTCCAGCTCCTGTGCATTCCCCAACTCGGGTTCGCATCCAGTAGCTCTGACGCAAACTACGGGACGAGAGTCCAAGTCCTATTCTGACGAAGAGTCAGTTTTATCTCAAAGTCAAGGTATAGCTTTTGTATCTTCCTATTGTAATTGCCTCTTAAAAGCCTTAACCACACTCGCCATCAGTTTCTTGGCGTCATGGGGTGATATTTCAAATGCTCTCGCGGCCGTAGAAAAACCTTTTATCTCGCGTATTTGACTTATAAAATAAATATTACCAATTCATTTTTTTTCATCGATAGTTTTATCTTTCTGAAAACACGAACCGTCATGTCGGTAGATCAGAATTCGTCATACCGAGGTAGATAGAGATAGTAGAAAAGTTAAGTTTAAGATATGTACCGATGAAGATAGCGTTTATAATTGCGGCCTAGGGCCCCGGTTACAGTGGGAAGTTAATAGAATTGTATTCGACTGTCTATAAAGTAAAATAGATATTTATGAACGAAAATGTGTATCGTTGAATAAAATTTTAAAGTATATTCATCGATAACCTGTAGAAGGGAAATATCACATACTCCGATTACCGATAAAAATATGTGAAATGGATTTAAAATAATTCATTTTATTTTCAAAATCAATATGGATATTGTAGAGAAATGTTTTCGTACATAAATGTAACAAAGAAATTCTATAAAAATATGTTAAAAATAGTAGAAAAACGCGACGTGTTTGGCCTTGGTTGTTGTGACGTCAAGATTCAAGAAATTGTTCTACACAAATTTCAATGGCAGGAACAAATAAACATGATTCGTGACGTTTTAGGGTCGAAGGTCGATGAAATCACCGTTTTTGCGGAAATTCAACATTACAAATTTAAAAGTATTTTTATGCTACTAATAATTGCAAATAATATTTTTTTTTACCGGACATTATTTCATAGACCTTTATTTCTTATAAAATGTAAAAAAAGTGATATTTCCCTATTGAACATTTCTAGAAAAAAATTGTGGGTATGTATTTTTAATACAGAAAACTTAATTTTACTTTATAAATAATATTTGAGATAACTGATAACTTTCCATTATAATACAGGCTCTGGAAGCATCTGCAGTATTTGGCCCGGCCACCCGTATCGCCTTTGGTCGATGACAGTTGTCACCAAAGTTTACTGCCTCCGTTCTATTATTTCTTCATTCCTCACCAAGTCAAACCACGGCACAGTACACGCAATATTCTTCCGAGACACCTGTTATCAAAACTCGGTATTTTTCAGTTTTGGGTCCTAGTGAGGTGCAACAATATAATATATTATACCATGTTTTTATTATTATTTATTTGTAAACGCCCACATCAATAATGCCACTGTATAATATTAAAAATAACATTTGGTATTGTACACCTCCGTGATACGGATATGATAATAACTATATCAGGTATTGACGCCATTAAGAACAAGTTTTTTGCTTTTAACAATGAAAATAGATATAAAAGTATGTTTTAAAGAGGTTAAAAATGGTAATTTAGATAAATATCTGGCCAAAGGTTATTTAACACAATACATACTGTAATACTTATATGATAGAAAAAAATATGAAATCGTGCTTACTTCGATGTGTCCATAAATTATACTAATTTATTGTTTTGTTTAGTTGTTTATATTTTTTATTTATTTACAACTGGGGATCATCAGATTATTTCCCGGTTACGAAACCGAAACCTTTTGTACATTTATGCAAGAAGAAATCAATGTAAAAAAGTTTATACGCTTCAGCGAAATACTTTTTTTTACATATTTAAAAACGTGTTTTATAAACAATGAATTTACAAACAGGATTCAAATATATCCTCAGGTTATAAATGCACTTTGACTATTCGAAGAAAGGATAAATATACAAATATATTAATATCATGTAAATTAAGACGTTTGAAAATCAACTTATACGTGAAATACTCTAAATTAATTAAAATGGTATTGCATATACACATTAACAGTAGCTGGCATTAAATAACGTATATCGGGCTTAAAAGAGAGAATCGGCAAACTGCAGCTTTGTAGAGCATCGTCTTTGTCATACATGCATACAGATACCGAACTCCTGCGACAGAGATGGCGCTCTACAAAGTCCGCAGTCTCAATCTTAAGACCAATAGTATATATGTATTTATGATTTTGTGTACCAGATATTATGTTATTATCTTATATATACTTACTGTTAACTAATTTTTATTATTTGTTTTTAACAATAATTGGTTGATACCGTTTTTTTATACTTATAAGTATATGTAAATGTTTTTATTTTTTGTTTGAATTCTTTACAAGTTATTTACAGTTTGCTTTTTAATTCAATGACTTTTCTTATATCCATTTATTATTTTTTTTCTTTTTTACTATGTAAAGTTTCACTTTTTATTTTGCATGGCAGTATGCTTTTTATTGTTTCTACATGTATACAAAAAAGCGTTGTTTTTTTTTAAATATTTTTACTCACTATGTTTGTACTTACCTGTATATTTTTTGTAAATGCCCCTTGGGCGTATTGTAAAATTAAATAAATAAATAAAATAAATAAAATATGTATTATAGTGAGTTTACGGTAGGTGAATAAAATATAAAGTATTTATTGGAGCTTATTTTCCTTTACAAAAACCGAAACTAAATACACTAAGTGAATTATTTCATTTATATTTATAACTCTTTTAACGTTTTTTCGGCCAAGTAGTGCAATGGTCAGCGCGTTCGTCTATCATGCGAGAGGTCTCGGGTTCGATTCCCGACATGGTTGATAAGAAATATTTATTCAAAAGGGTGTTTTCACACCAGAATATTTCATAGTCCCTGGACTGGTACCTGAAGCGTAAGACTGATCATCTTACCTTCATGTAACAAAAGTGATCAAGATAAGCTGCAATTGATGTACCAATGCACCATTAGGTGCGGAAAGGGAATGATGATGATGAACGTTTTCCAGTTAACTACAGTAAAACTCCGTTCATCCGAACACCAGTCATCCGGATTGCCAAATACCCAGATTGTTATCAAAAAATAAATAAAAAGATATGTTTTTAATTTGAAAAAAATTGAGTAAGTTTTCAATGTGATTCTAATTCGCTGTATTATTTCAAAAGCAATAAAATCTGGCACGCGTTAATCCGAATAGTTGGAGTTTTACTGTATTTGTTGTAATGATTGTTTTGTCTTGATTTAACAATAAAACTAAATTCTGTTAAGTAAACCTAATATCTTTATATCTATAATTCTTCTGTACGTGTGATTTCAATGAACTTCTCCTAAACGGCTTAACCGATTTACGTGCGGTTTTCAGCGAAATGTAGATCTTTGCGCTGCGCTTGTTCGTAGATATTATTTTTTTTAATCGAATTTGTTAAAAAAAGTAAGAAGTATAAATATTTTTTTCATCAACCTACCAGGGTTGCATTCGATGAGAATGCATATACAAAAAAAATGGAAGAATGTGGTTATTATGGGTTTACAAAAGTTTGTTTTTGAATGATTCTAAACAGCATTCGCTTTTTATAGATCCTAATCAGATTATTTCTTTACATTCCTTATAATGTCTACCCATTTATTTATTTTAATTGGATTTTTGATAATAAATACATGTTTGAAAATCACATTCATGATTAAGTGCACCCCTGATGGCGAGAGGAGCCGAGTTTGACATTTGCAAGCAGCAATATTTTGAGTTTGTTCAAATTTTTGTAGACAAGGACTGGATTCAACTCCCTGGGGAGCTGTTTATATTAACATATTACAACAGAGATGAAGAACATTTAGGAGAAGGTAATATATAGAAGTCCAGGCATCTACAGGGCTTATGACCTGTCAAAGGCTGGTTTAAGTGGCCACTTTACACACTGTGTAACATTCACCATTCTGCCTATATTTGAACATCTATATTCCTTCAATTCTTTCATCTGTTGATGTTTGTGAAGTTAAAGAGCTGAAACCTTTATTTATTATTCCTAACTTTTCCTATTATTTCTAACCTTTATTTAGAATTCCATATTTGAAAATGAATTATGTTTTGGAATTCAACTATAAAGAAGTGCCTAGGTAACTACTTAATTTCAATATTTGAATATTAATGATTTTTAGTTTTGGAATTCAATCATTAACAAGTACCTAGGTAACATACCTACTTATCAATAAAAAGTCTCTATCCAAGCCAATAACAGCCAAGCCAACATTCGGGCAGGACAACGTCTGTGGGGTTCGGTAGTATAAATATATAAAATAATACATCATTAACCACATGTCTGTGGTTATAGTACTTTGTCCGCATTTCTGTCTGCTTCGCCTCAATAATAAGCAGTATTGTTGTATGGTGACGCATCTTGTCAGCATTTTCGATGAGTTCACAATACTTTCCGCTAAAGCCACGCTCATTTCTTGGAAGTGAAAAAGCATGATCAGAGACGTGACGAAATAAAAGTTAGCCAATATTTTCTGAGATTTGCAAGGAATAGCAACTCTATGTAATATTTACATACAACTTTGGAAATACCTTTAGCGTTCCTATTAACAAAACGTAAACAAGGTTGATGGTTCGTGGAAAAACAATTAACCTTATCAATCAATAAATAAAGGAAATATAATTTACATAGTTACTATTTAATTCATTGTTATTTTGTGGTTCTTATTCAGAAAAAAGTGAAAAAGCCACACAAAAGGTTTACTTTAATATACTGTCCTTCAAATTTATCTTCAACATTCGGTAAGACTCGTTCTTATGATTTACCCAAATATTTCATTTTATTGGCCTTTTTAAACCAGTTGTAAATAACTCACTATTAGAAAATGGGTATCAAGTTGGGGTAGAGTGGGATTCGAACCACGGACCTTTGAGTCGTGAGTCCGAGACACTAGCCACGGGACCATACATATTAATGATAATGATAAAATTATAAATAAACTTATCAATGAAACTTCTTGGTTTAGTTTTACTTTTTATTATTTTGACCAACGAGCGCTTTCGCCTAAGTAGGCATCTTCGTGACTGGTGATTTTTTTACAACGTTTACAGTTTTTATACTATTCTTAACATATTTTGGAGATAAGATCAAATAATTATTTTAACAGGGGACAGAAAATAGTCTAGGCATTAACAAGGCTTATGACCTGTAGTTGGCTGGTTAAAGTGGCCACTTTACACACTGTGTAACATTCACCATTCTGCCCTATAAGGTCATAAGCCCTGTTAATGCATAGACTTTCATATTCCCTTCTTAAAAATGTTTTCCCTCTCTGTTAAAATAAATTTAAATATAAATAAATCCCTGGGGAGGAAATCCGGCCAGTCTGCAAGCATTTGGACATACTCAAACATTGTTGAATCAACTACCTGGTAAAAGAAACAGTATAAAAATTGGAAAATTGTTTTCAGGCATTGCCTAGTAGGTGATTTGGTTCAGCCGGATGAATCTCACCCACGTGATAAAGGATTAAGCTCTTTTAGTTCACAATAGTTGACTCACTCTAATGATTGCAAAGTACATTAATTTGTTATGCCAGTGATAAAATATAATCTTTTTGTTTTGTGTGTAGAGCATTAAGACTTGGAAACTCGTTTACTTGTCCTAGCATTAAATGTCAAAGGAATTATGGAGTATAGAGAACGAAGATAAAATATTTTGATTGATCTACATTAATTCGATCTATGTTTTAAATTATGCCCCTTAAAAACCGACGCATAAATATACATATAAAGAATATACTAACTTAAATATATTTAAAAAAATAAACCAGTCCCTATATGCTTGAAAAGACAAGTATATGAATCGAGCATATTGCCGGTGACAACATATGGACTAGAAACCATGTATATAACACAAAAAAGTAGCCAGAAATTAAAATGCACGCAACGATCCATGGAAAGACAGATGCTCGGTGTATGTCTAAGAGACAGAGTAAGAAATGAAGAAATAAGGCGCCGAACCGGGGTCGTGGATATTATGGATCGTGCAGCGAAATTGAAATGGCAGTGGGCAGGACACTTGGTGAGGCAAAATAATGGCAGGTGGACACCCAGAATAAAAAAGTGGAGACCATGGGCAAACAAAAGAAGTGTTGAAAGGCCACAGAAAAGATGGGTTGACGACATTGCCTCTATTGCCGGTAAAACGTGTATGATGAAAGCGGGTGATAAGAAGGAATGGAGACGTTTGGAAGACGCCTTTATCCAGCAGTGGAGAGAATAAGGCTGAAGAAGAAGAAGAAGAACCACCTTAAGCCCAATATTTCATGTCCACCCTACCATCAAACCTAAGACATCAAGCATAGTAGGCGAAAACGCCAACCACTGCACTGCGATTCGGACTTAACTCAACAAACATAGCACAAAGAACATAACATTTAAATAATGACTATTATCACTGGGTCTAATGAAATTTTAACATATTTTGAAATTTTCCGCCCAAGCTTTTGTTTTTTTTCCATTTCAAGAAGTCTGTGCTGTGACGTGGTAAGATAAATAAAAACTCCGGCACATAATATATTTATTATACTATGGGAGAATATATCATCGTTACTTTGCTCTTAATAAATAATTCATGGTGAAGCTAGATTTATGATTCCGGTGGTTTTTAAATTCAGACCTTAAATAAGTTGGGCGAATAAAATCACTACGAGAACAAGCTTTTGAAAAATGTTGGCCCTGTTTATGTACAATTCTGTTGTTCGATTGGACAATTTATTGACATAAATTCAAACCCCTTCGGATAAAGTCTAAATTTTTATAATAATTTATGGTTTAAGATGCATTAAAACTACAAATTATTTTTAATGTAAATTCAGAATCAAATGTAATTAATTATATCCCGGTACGTTTTTCAATGAAACTCCGAAGTAAATAGTTTTGTTACAAAAAAAACGTAATTTAGTTTTTTACTGTATAATAAAGTATCTTATAGAAAATAATACATTTTTAAATAACCTAAATAATAATAGTTTATTTTTCTAAATTCGTTAACCAAAAGATATAAAATAATCATAATTTTAATAAAAACGCCGAGTTAAAAACGAATAAAAATGTGTTAGGAAGATAAGACACAAGGCAAACAAATTAATGTTTGTCGCAGGAGGCAAAACTAGCTGTTCATAATGGAGTTCTAGCGCCAACTCTAATGTATGGGGGCGAAGTATGGAATTGCAAAAATGATGATGAAAGTAGGTTAAATGCTGTCGAAGTGCAATCCCTCAGGCGAATGAGTGATAAAACGATGTATTATAGGTGCACAAATGTCGAGATCTGTGAACTATGTAAGGCCGAGTCATGCATTATCGACAGAATCAAGAAAGGGGCACTGCGTTGGCTTAGACATGTAGAGCGAAATGTGGAAAAAAATGAGAGAAATATTTTTTAAAAACTTGCATAATAATATCACAATATTAAAGTTTAAAAAGTAGTTATTTTACACAACCAAACGGGTGACAGCTTTACACAAAACTGATCCCAATGAGTCATTTTAAAAAAATTCATTACTTCAAAATGGACGAAACTAATCAAAAAACGTCTAAATATGTACCGAAAGTGATTCGATACATCAAATTCATTATCGTATCATCTTCATCATATTTTTTTTCAGCGCCTAATATTGCAAAGGGCACTGCATCGGTACACCAATCGCAGCGCCTTGATCGTTTTTGTTGCTTGAAGGTAAGATGATCGGTCTTAGGACATACACCGAGCATCTGTCTTTCCATGGATCGTTACGTGCATTTTAATTTCCGGCTACTCTTGTGTTACAGACATGGTTTCTAGTCCGTATGTTGTCACCGGCAATAAGTATAAAATATCTAAAATAATCTTTTTAAGCATATAGGGACTTTTTTATTTTCAAAAATATATTTTAGTTTCCCGAAAGCAGCCCAACTTAGTCCAATTCTTCTTGGTAACTGCGCTGTCTGGTTATCTTTACCAAGTTTGACTTTGTGTCCTAGATATTTGTATTAATCAACCACTTCGATTTTATTATTGTTAATGAAAATGTCTCGTCCTGTCTTGTGGCTCTACACTGCTATATTTCATAGTTCCTGGACTGACACCTGGGCCCCGATTACAATTGGAAGTTAACAGAGTTATTTCGACTGTCTTTAAAAAAAACGATAATTGTGAACGAAAGTGAGTATATTTGCATGACCATTTAAAGTATCTTTGTCGGTAACCTATAATTGAACATGTTTAGAAGAGAAAGTTGTATTAATATTCTGCATTTCATACAGAAAACTTAATTTTACTGTGTAGATACGATTTGTCGGCCTCGTGGTGTAATGGCTAATGCATTTGCCTACCATGCAATCTCGGGTTCGATTCCCGACGTGGTGGATAAAATATATTTAAAGGGGTATTTTTATACTAGAATATTTCATAGCCCCCAGACTGGTACCTAAAGCGAAAGAATGACCTTATCTTAATGTTAAAAACATATCAAGATACGTTGCGATTGGTGTACCAATGCGGTGCCCTATGCACCATTTGGTGCGGAAAGAGAATAATGGTGATGAGATACAATTGAAGAAAAGTGTTGAACTTCCCATTGTAATAGGGACCCTGAAGCATAAACAAACAAAAATGATTCAGCAGTCGAATTAACAATGCAGTTCCCTACTCACCACTGGGTGCGACGATGAAAATAATAGCGAGAATAATACTTTTTCGGAATACATTTGTTTTATCATTTATTTATTGATAACATTGTACATACATTTATTAGGGACAGAGACACAGTTCATAGCGACACAATCAGGAACGACCCATGCCTGTGAACTGTGAACTTGCCCCGACATTTGGTCAACAGATACAAAAAAATACTTTTTGGTAGAACAATAAGGAAAGCTAACGACTTATTATTGGTTTGTTTAAGTAATTACTTTCATCAACATTCCGTTTTTCGCATCTAGTGGTACACAGGGCACTGCATTGGTACAACGATTTTTGTTTGTATAAAGGAAAAATATTAGTCTTGCAATTCAATTGCCAGTCCGGGTCCACCATTTCAGCGTCAACACCTTTTTAAATAAATATTTCATGCCTAACTAACTGTAGCATCGTCTACCGGCTGGAAGGGGAGGCATGTGCCCGAACATTGCACGAAATTCAATACTGGCCTGCAAAAGGGCACCGTTAAAACTTTATGAAACAAAGAACTGAAGACAGATCGCTCTCTTTTCCACGACGACAGCATCCCAACGAAACACACGAATCACGCCGTTTCATTTCTAAAGCTTTTGATTATTTAGTAAGTAATCTTCATCGCGTATCAATAATCATCACATACACAATTCCAAATAACTGTAACTTAATATCAAATCAGGACAATCTAAAAAAATGTGTCTTATGTAATTTTGTATACATACACGGTTTTTCAGGGCCAGACCGCGAAACTTCAGAGGAACATTCCTCATAGTAACTACTACTACTTCTAAAAATCTTAACAAAATTAAAAAAAACAATCAATCTTAAAAAAACTAAAAATCTTAACAAAATTGTTCTAAAAAGACATTTTAAATTTTAAAAAATGTAATCTCAAAATGTATAAAATCGGTAATTTTTCGGACAAGCAGTCCCTCCACAAACCCCTACTCCTCTTCTACCCAGCCGTTTCCCTTGTCCGCGTCTGGTGCGTATCGCCTCGTTGGTCAAATATGTTTTTAACGCAATTGTTTTTTGTCGGGGAGGGGTAGGGATTTGCGGAAGGGATGCTAGGCCGAGAAATTGAAGATTTACTCCATTTTGAGACGGAAAAAACTGTATTTATCTTTTTTTTAATGACTTATTGGAAAAATTTTATTACGATTTTTTTAAGGAATATCCGCGGTCTGACCCTGAAACACCATGTATAAAGCAATTAATGAATAAATAATTCTTCTAACGGATGATGAACTAACATTCCTAACCCCAAAAAAACAATATCGGGAATCGAATTCGCAATACGAGAATACTGCATGGTAGAAAAACTTATAACATTCGTCATTAATATTAAATTTTTGAAAAGTCAGATTAGAAGCAATCATTGGTGATGTTGTGATTCCGAAATCATACTAGAAAACACGTTCAATTATTTAATCACCGGAATCAGAAAACTTAAGACATTGAACAATGTTGAAAAACATTAAATTGGGTCATGCTTCCCGTGAACTTAATTTGTTTGAACCAAAACACATACAAAAATATGCACTATAGATAAAAGCACAAAACATCTATAGGACGATAAAACACATTTCGCAACCGTTAAAAGTATTGTACATAGAATCATAAGACCACCTTTCTATAGCGCCCTTATCAAATCTAATCAAAAACTTTAAGAAACGTATTGCAGACTATTTTTGTTTGGCACAATACAAAGTCGCATCCACTAATGGATCGTACGCTGGTCTCACAAGAATGAACGCACCGAAAACTTGGGAAAGAATCTTTAGCAACGCTTTTAATTGCTTTCGACCTACTTCTTCTCTTTGTTTAACAAAATCTCAGTTTTGCTTCAAAGAGAAAAAACAGACGGGAGTAACTTAGCATTTCCGCAATTTCGGATAATGAGTTACCAAAACTAAAGTTAAACAATCACCTATGGGGTACTCAAAGTAATAAAACAACCATTATGTACCAAATGAAGAACTGAAAATTCAATTTACACAATGCGAATCAATTAGGCAAATGCTTTTAAAAAAAACATTAATCTAAGACAATAATTTACCTTACCCGTACTAAATGTTTTAGAGAAGAATGCAATTCAAATGAGGGAATTAAGTGGTTTTTTTTATTGTTAAAATATTATTAAACTAAGCCAATTTTTATTGTATTTTTATGTATCGCAATATAAGCGCTATGATTTTTTTAAGTTTTGTGATTTTGAAATTACTCCACCAGTGACGTCACAAGTTTTTTTACGGTGAGTTGACCTGATTATTGAATTGACTTCCTGGCAACCGGTAATCTATAGCAACGCTATCATTGGTTGATTTCGGTGAACTAGTGATATCGTTTAAAGTAGTTCATTAAAAAAAAAACATTTTTGTTATTTTTTTATACATTTTCGAAAAGCTTCGCAGCACAATTGAATGCTCTAATTTTTACGGCGCGTAGCACTGAACTTCCTCATTAGCAGGTACCTTACATATACATACACAAACTGCAACGTTACTTTGATCATTGATGTGAAGCTAATATGATCATTATTTTATCATCATCATTTCCCTGTCTACAGCTGCTGGTACATAGGGCACTAAATTGGTACACATAATGCATAAAATGATTTTAATAAAAATGAATTTCTTTGAATTACGTCACAAGTCCACTCGGATAAACCGATGAGAGAGTATTGATTTATTTAATTGTTTAAGGACTTATTTAGTCCATTCAACAATGGCAAACACATTCCCTTATATTACATACAGGTGCAATTGAAATGATGATGAAAAATAAAATAATAAAAACCACCTTAATACAAGATCCGGTATAATCTTAGTGGTTATTTAAATCTAAAAAGACTTGTACCAAAAGAGTCCAGATCTTGTCTCGAGTGTTGCGAAAGATTTCCGGTTTTCCGGTTTTCGCCAATCGGTAAAACTCTCCGACGAGAACTGGTGACGTTACGGGAGGAGTAATTTTAAAATTATTAAACTTTAAAAAATCATAGCGCTTATAACGCGATACATAAAAACAAAACGTAATAAAAATTGGCTTAGTTTAATACTCTATTAACAATAAAAATATTTTTAAAAAAACACTTAATTCCTTCATTATAATTGCATTCCTCATTGCAGAGTAATTAAAAAATTATTCAATTTTGAAAAATGATGGCGCTGATAATACGATGCATAAAATATTAAATTTATTTGGCTTAGTTTGACGTCTATTAACAAGTAAAAAAATAATGAAAACCACCGAGTTTCCGCATTAAAAATAATCAAAATTTACAAAAAATTATAGATCAAGTGATTGATGGCGTAATTTTATGCAATTATTTATTTATACTTTTACATTGTTTGTATTCTTTTTTTTAAACAGAATAATGTTTCGTCTAGTGCCGAGAGAAACATTGTACAAAATGTTAAACATGCCTAAGATTAGTTATTTAACGAAGTTAACATACTAATAACAATAAAAAAAACGTAATTCATCCAATTAACCTAATTATCATTAACATTATAAACAATAAACTGAAATAATCACGAAAAACATAACCAATTTATATAGACCAATACAACAAATTTCATAAACAGTACACATACTTAAACGTTTTTTTCTCTGCGTTTAAAAACCATGTGTGTTAATGGTATGTTATATTAAATTTCACGGATTAGATACGAGATAAGTACAAAATATTCGAGTGAACCACATTGTAGGAATGCAGAAAAAAATTAACCACGGTATAAATATATTGGGTTTATTTTAAAATTGCAGTAAGAGTTTAATCGTATTTGATTACTTGTACATTGTTTAGAAATCAGACATTAGAATATTTACTTTGGTAGTGGATCTTATTACCGACTATTTTGTAAATTTTATTTTTAATAAATCCACGGTAAAAATAAAATCTTAATAGTAATGTCTCTATACTAGATAATAAAAAAGATAAAAAATTAACAATTACTGCTTGATATTCAATTGGAATTCGATTAAAAGAACGATTTGAATTAGTAGGCGTATTAATAATGATTTATTTAACACTTTTTATAAATATACAATATATATATACGTATAAAAGCGGGCATATTGCTTTAAGGCAATTTCATCCTACCTACCCAAACCGTTCAGATTGAGAAAATTACAAATACATGGACATATTGAATCTTACAATTTTATGCAAAAATTAAAAGCAAAGATTAACAATATAAAAAATTAACACTTTACTATAGGAGAGGGGATGGGAAGGAAAGACGAAGGATAAAGGAACAATTTAAATATTTAGATAGATTTCAATGTTCTATTATTTGTTTTGGTTTGTCTAAAAGGTTTTTTAGTGCACATCACAATTTTTTTTTAATATGCACTAACAGTGTTATTGAATTTCCATGTTTGCAGATAAACAAATATGTATATCAAATCACACGGTTTATCTCTTTCTAAAAAAGAGTGAAAAATGCAGCGGATACATTTGAAAATAAATTAAAAATTTTATTTTATTTTTATTTTTTGTTTTTTGTTTTTTTACAATAAGTGATAAACATAAGTGATAAAACAAAGTATTCAAAAAATAAAACATTATTATATAGCAATGAAATACATATTAAAAGGAAAAAATTCCACAAAGGCATGGCCTGTTCGTGGGTATACAAGAAAATGTTAATGAATTTTTGCTCTTATAATAAATAATAGACAATTATAATTTTTGTGTAACATAAGAAAGAAAATGTAAAATATCCTGTAAAAGATTATATGGCATTTTTTTTATGGTAAGTAAAAACGGAAATAAAAAATATTAAAAAAAAAAAAACATTCCTTATTATTAAATAGCTACAAAATAAATCATAGAAAAAAATAGTTCATATCTTAAGTTTGAATCCAGGATAGTGCAGGTTTTTTAAAAGAAGGAGAATTTTGAAAGTTTGAAATCAACGAAATATTATCAGTAAAAAAAGAATTAAAAATTTTTGGGCCAATAAAATATGAATGTCTTAATAGTTTTGTTATGATACAAGAATGTTTTGTTTTTTATTTTCATTAATTAGTATCAATACTTTTCATATTCTTATAGTTTTGATCTTTAATTGTTTTTTTTAGTCATTTTTTTTTTTCGCTACATGCATAAATGAAAAGCAGCATCGTTAAAATTATTTCATTTGATTCTCTTGAGAAGTTTTCAATTAATATTTCAGATACCTATTCTATATAGTAATATTACATTTCTGTGGCGATGTTAGGCGCCATATTTAAAAGCCTATTAAAGCGATTTATGCAACATTGACTTTTATTTGTCTCGATTCTCCCATTCGTGCATTTTGACTTTCTAACTCGTCCACAAAAAATGAGCCACGGAGATTGTAAGATGGTGAACAACAAACTACGGACAATAGTGATTTTTTCTGTCACTGCAGACGAGTATCACTTTAATGTGCAGTTTCAATCGGCAGACATAATTTTATAACATCATCGATTTGTTATACCTGTGATAGGCAGAACATAAAATTTAAATGAGATATTTATTATACTGAAACGTCTACTTAGCTTACTGCCAATAGAAATTCTATATATACTTCAAAAGTGTAATATTTTATTTATTTATTCATATTTTACTCTTACAAACCATAAACAATAATAAAAATAATGTTACCTCACTGGGTTACCCGTGTCGAGGACTCTTAACAATATACTTTTTTTTTAATGTTTTTTACATTTGAGAATAAAAAAAAAGACTAACTTAATAAACAGAGATAATAAACAAAATTTTAAGATTGTTTCAAAAACTAGGTACATCTATATTATTTATATTACAAAACGCACAGCGAAAATAACAACAACCTAACATAAGCTATACACTTGTGGAGCATTTGATTCAATATATGTTTGGGCGAATGAGACAATCCATTTTACTTCTACCTGGCTCCACTATCCATTTTTATAGCCTTTTAAATTTTTTTCTCGTTACTAATTGTTTTGATAGATAGTGGAAGTAGATTATAGATTCTAATTGAATAATACTCAAAATCCCTTCGTCCAAAAGTGGTATCAGTTTGTATATGTTTAAGTTGTCTTTATGTTGAGGATCTAGTGATTATATTATTTGTATGTGAATTTAAAATCAGTATATGTATATATTTATTAATGGTTGGTCAAATTGACGATGTTTCATGAAATCAATTGTGATACAAAAATCACGTTCATCCATGCCTAATCGATACAATTTTGAATGAGGCCACATGCATATGCATAGTTTATAGACGAATTAAGTGTTATTTTTTTCTCTGTAGATTGACTAGGCAAATTTTTAACAATTAAATCAATAAACGTTCGAAAGTGCGAAATAATTACAAAAGTTATATATTATCGGTGCATAAGTGTTGTGGACGTACATAATTATAACCTTATGCGTATTTCTTCAATTGAATAAAAATCAACGCGATTACATAGTGCGTTATAAATTACAAGGACCAATATAAGCAATAATAAGGAGCATTTATTAAAAGCATCACATTATTAATAAAATATAACACGAATTAAAAACTGTGTAATCTGTAAACAATCCAAAAAACGTAAAGGTGCGAAAAAAAAATTCTTATTCATTTACTGATTTCAAAATTACTATGAGAAAGTTCAGTGGTTTTTAAAAATTATTATATGTTGATAATATTATTTTTTAAATATATATCGTATTATCAGCGTTATGTCTCTAATTACACCAATACTGACATATGCTTCTAAAACCTGGGTTATGACAAAGAATATTGAGGAAACCATTAATGCTTTCGAAAGAAGAATCCTCAGAGGTTTCAATGGCCCAGCGAGAGAAAACAACCATTGGCGTCATCGCTACAATAGAAAGCCATACAAATTTTCGGAGCGCACGGTGTAATCAACTCCATCAAGGTGGGACGCTTGAGGTGGGCTGGCCAAATTATTATAATGGATGACGAAAACCCCATAAAACGCCTGACTCTAGATCTGCCACAAAGATAACAAAGACCAGAAAGGCCCAAAATGCGATGAATGGACTACATCAGTGCAGAAATGACAATGTTGGAAGTGAGAAACTGGAGAGGAATGGCAGCAGACCGACTTCTAGATTCAGCCAGAACCACCCAGGGCTGTCAAGCTTATGGTGACGATGAATAGCGTTATGATTTTTAAAGTTTTGTGTTTCTGAAACTACTCCGAGTGTGACGTCTCGAATTCTCTTCCGCTTATTCTCGGTGAGTTCTGCCGATTGGTCCGTTAATTTGTTCTCATTCTTATTCTTAGAGACGGGGGTTAGGTCTATTCAAGCTCCTGACGGCACTGGACCTGTGAAGATCTATTGTGACGGGTCCTTGTGAATAGTTCTCGCCCTCCAAGTCCAGTCTATAAAGAGCCTCGCTACTGGCTACTGCCTGGAAGGTAAAAGTTTACGTTTCGTCAAATCTCCCCCTCCAAGCCCCGGTCTATAAAGAGCCTGGCTACTGTCTGGAAGGCGAGAGTTTACATTTTGCTAAATCTCCCCATCCAAGCCCCGGTCTATAAAGAGCCTGGCTACTGTCTGGAAGGCGAGAGTTTACATTTTGCTAAATCTCCCCCTCCAAGCCCAGGTCTATAAAGAGCCTGGCTACTGTCTGGAAGGCGAGAGTTTACATTTTGCTAAATCTCCCCCTCCAACCCCGGTCTATAAAGAGCCTGGCTACTGTCTGGAAGGCGAGAGTTTACATTTTGCTAAATCTCCCCCTCCAAGCCCAGGTCTATAAAAAGCCTGGCTACTGTCTGGAAGGCGAGAGTTTACATTTTGCTAAATATTCCCCTCTAAGCCCAGATCCGTAAAGTATCGGGCTATTCAGTAAGAGGCGACCTCTTTCGAGGCGACATTCTCAGGTTTAACCAGTGGTTCCCCGAGGATGAGGCTCTTGTTATGATGTAAAGCATCACATTCGCATAGAATGTGTGAAGGTGTTTCCTCATCTAGATTGCAGAACCTACGTCTAGAAGTTTCGGAAAGGTTATTTCTAGCAAAGTGTTTGTTCAATCTGCAGTGCCCTGTAAAGGCTCTAGTGATAACACTCACGTGATTTTGGCTGAGCTTTATTAGGTCGAAAGCAAACCTTTACGAGTACCCTTTAACCGTCGAGTCCGTTAACTTACCGCAAACCGGAAATCTTTCACAGATCTCTTATCATTAATTTATTTATATGAGCTAGTAGCGTTGTTCAAAGTAGTTGATTTTTATTAAAATACGTATATTTTTTTTCATGCATTTTCAAGAAACTTTGCTGTACAATTAAATGCTCTAATATTACTGCGCGTCAGAAAACATTTTTTTCATACAATTTTCCGTAGGGCTGATGTTCCTCATTTGTATGTACTTTTGCAATCTCGTATATACACCATGAAGATTAACGATACAGTAAAGTAAGAAATACCGTTTAGAATTTTTTCACATTTGTTTGATACCTATCACAAATTTTAAATTAAAATTTATTTATAATTATAATCTATAACGTCAATACCCGAACATGTAACCTCTTCTTTTATAAATTCAAGTTCAGATTCATCTTCCGCGTCGCAGGTGTTTCTGTCAACATAACTTAATTGAATTGCCTGTGAAGTCATTAATATTTCCATACAAAGTATTTCCATCTTCATAATATTCTTTTGCAAAATTATAATTCAACAGATGTTCGGCTCAATGTATAAAAATGAATTAGAACACTCTTATCTAACGAAATTTACCTCTGTTGATAGTCTAGTTGAACCGAAATTTAAAAATAAATATGGACAGCGTACGTTGGACTACGTTGTTCTTAAAATAGTTGCCACTTGACTTAAAAACATGTCATAATAAAATAAAATTAGGATTTTATTACGAAAGTGGTTAGTAGATAAAACGTTTTTATACTGATTCATTATTTTCGTAAAACATTAATTTACGAAACTCAGAATTTTTATCTCTCATTAAATACATTATTTTTTTTATTTTTTAACCTTCCTTTTGTTTTTTACTTATTTTATTAACATATTTAAAATCTTAATTTTAAAAGGTACTTTTAATTTTTAATATTTGTGTTTTTTTTAATTTTTTTTTATTTATTTATTTATTTAAAGAAAACAACAGCCATTACAACAAAAAATACAGTATATACAAATAAACCAAAATTTTAGGCCAATTATAGTTTTCTATATAAAAACTAAATAGAATGTAAAAAAATTTAAAAAAAGCGTACCTGTATTAAGCCACTCCGTATCATATCACTTGCAAAAAATAAAAAAATTAATAATAACTAAAAGTACAAAATTTAATTTATTATTATAATTATTAAATAATTTAAATGCAACATTTAGATTTTTGATTTATTATATACAGGTGTTCATTAAATCCTGTCACATCCGAAACCACGATGATCAGTGAGAGCAAGAAGACATATTGGCACATAAATTATTTTTTTTGAAAGAATAAATTTAAAAAAAATGAAATATCAAAAAAGCAAATGGTTGCTTACTTCTGCAGAGGAGAAACGAGGAGGTAAGAGGGGAGAGTTTGATACTGCGCCGCACTCCCATCACTTCTCCCTTGCAGAAGTAAGCAGCCATTTGTTTTTTTTAATTTTTTTTTTTTTTTTAATTTTTGTTCTAAATATATATTTTTTTAATATGCTAGTATGTCTTCTTGCCCATACTGATCATCGTGGTTACGGATGTGACAGGGCTAAAAGAACACTCTATATATTTTTATCCTGTCCATCTTCTTAAAACCATTTTTAATACTAAAGCATCTAAAACTAAATAATATATGTTAATTATTTTATTTTTATTTTAATCTTAAGTAAAACTAATGTCTAAACTTCCGACGACAAACTATAATTATTCACAATATTTGAGTTTGTCCAAAAGTTTGTAGACAAGAATTGAAGAAATAAGGATGTTTAAACATAGGAAAAATGGTAAATGTTACAGTGTGTAAAGTAGCCACTTAAACCAGCCAATTACAGGTCATAAGCCCTGTAAATGCCTAGACTTCCACATTACCTTCTTTAAAATATTCTCCATCCCTGTTGTAATTTGTTAATATTATTTAATAGTTTATCGGGAGAAAAGTTTTATTACTTTGTGTTTTTCCTTTTATAATGTTAATTAATATTGTAATACTTAATTTGTGTATTTTATTGAATAAAGATTATATTATTATTTCGATTTTTTGTACATATTGGCAACAATTTCTCCAGTTTTCGATAGTTATATCATATATTTCCAGTGAGCTGATATTTAATTTGTTTATTTTTATTTATTTATTAAAAGAAAACAACAGCTATTATAACAAAAAAAAAAAAAAAACAATATATATAAATAAACAAAAATTATAGTTTTCTATATATGACTAAATACAATGCCAAAAATAAGGAAAAAAGTGTACCCCTAAATTTTCACTTCCTGCGTTTCATTGAACAACTTATCGTTTTGCCCCAGACCATATTAATTCTATTGAATTAAGGTCACAGTGATAAGGATATAGAGTCAAGACTTGTGTGTCAACACATCTGAATAAATAAATAACCTGTAAATTAATAAATAAATACATTATTATCTACCATATTTTGACAGACTCTACGTCAGTTGTAAACTACGGAATCGTTTCAACATGGATACAGATTATGGTTTAAGCTCTAGTTCGGCTATGATGTCACGTCTTCATACTACAATGAATACAAATATTTTATTCATTTCGTGGACTGCGTTACCATAACTATTATTAAACAACCATACCGATTATTCGGTAGATCTACCGATTTTGGGAGTAACCTACCGATTTACCGAATTCGTGTTAAATTTCTGAGATGCTAGATGAAATTTGTATAACATGCGTTGTATATCACCTTCTGATTCTTCCATGGTTGAATCATCTGCATAGCATGTGATGTCAACAACCTTACATACCTTAGTCCTAGATTTACCACTTCTTCCATTCTTGAAAGCGTTTTATTTATCTATTTTATTTGTGCAAGAAATGTTTTTTGGTTTATGTATCGTTGAGATACATTGAGATGTGCATGCTTTGTTTTTTGAATATGTGTTTAAAAAAATGATTATATTATTTAAGTCTCAAATTGAGTTAAAGTAACTGCTGGGAATGTCATTCATTTGTATTATACTTTTTTATTTGTATTTTTTTTATTGGGGATATCAACAGTAATACATGTAACAAAATATAACAAATAAAATATACAGAGAATAAGACCAATGACAGATATCCACAGAAATACATTAAATACACGTACAATACATACTAGTGTGTTTGTGTGAGTGTAAGTGAGTGAGAGGGTGGGTGAGTGGGTGTTATATTGGAATGAGGGTGGTTATGTGTGTAAATATTTCACAAGTGTCAAGTGTCGAAAATATAAAAATATATTAAATATTAAGAATTAGAGATAAAATAAAATAAAATAAAATAAAATAAGATAAAATAAGACTTTATTATTGAAACTAAGTATAAGACAAAAAAGTATGTTTTGAGACGCGCATTATAAATGTTATTTTTCTACAATCAAATGGATCAATAAAGGGAAAGTTCAAATTATATTCACGAGCAATACGTACAAGTGGAGAGTTCTCGGCATAGTTCGTACGAACTGCTGGCACATAAAATAGAGAGCTCGACATGTGGCGGGTGCGGTAGCCGGGGACATTTAATGATGACTCCGGCATAAGAGCCGGGCTATCAAGGCGTCCACTAAGTATGTCATGACGCTTCCCCATGTCCAATAGTAGACGGCGATCTTCTAAAGTAAGCAAGTGGTGCTTTTTGCAGGAAGACATATAATTGAGATCGGTATTCCTGCATCTCCAGTTAAGATGTCTAAGAAATGTCTTTTGAATTGTATTATACAAATACATTGTATTATATGTACAAAATAATAATAAATCAGTTTCCACTGACATTATGGTTATCAGTGACATTATATGTTACGGTTATATGCAAGAACATTTCTTTGTAATATATATATCGGTATGTCTAACCCAAGTGTACATTCATATATGTATGTATCAGGGGCGAACCGTGTGTAGAAGCGATTATGCGCAGCTTACCATTATATTTGACTAACCATAATAATGTTTTATTGTAACGTTATTTATAGAAAAATAAATAAATAATTACCATTTATTTTAAATCATTTCCACCGTTTGTATTTTTATCCTAATATAAATATAAATTTTAATAAAGCGCGCCCAGCGCCCGCGGTAAGCCAAGAAACTAGCCGATTATTCCAGCTTATTTTTTCATACAAATAAGTATACTATATTTTGAATGTATTAATCCCAGTGCGGGTTTTTTCTCCTAAATTAAACTTGCAGATTACACAAACTATTTGAAGATTCTTCGTATTTCAAACATTGTTTCTTAAGGACTATTTTTCTTTGAGATGGTACTTTTGACATAAGACCATAATTACTTTCATGCGTCATATTGCAGGACATAAAGCGCTCAATGCGGCCGATTTTAGCACTATTGATTACTAGAACAATGCGGCCAGTTGACATTTCAATTGAATACCTAATATCGACTGAATTCATAGTGGTATTTTGTTTATATTTTTTAATAAATTATGTATTGAAGTAATGTATAATATATAATATATCACGAAGTTACATCGTTTGAGTTGATTTCAAGGATGAGAGTTGTTGTATCACACAGAACCACAGATTTTTTAAAATTTATAGTATATATTACTTACATTATATTATGTACCTCTTATGTAGGTACATATATGATATTTTTTATAGCTTACCGGTAAATAAAATCACCATTCGCCACTGGTATGTATGACACGCATATCAGTACATTGCATATATTGTATATTCCACTCTTTTTTTATGTTTCATTGTGATTCCTCTCGTGCTAGCTCAAATAAGACCCGAAATATATTATGAGAACTCAAAGGCATTTACAATAGCAGCTGATATATAGAGTGCTCACATTTCTGGCAAAAAGTTGGCCAAGTGTAACAATGGAAATTACGTAATGTGTATTTCAATGAAGGTGTTACATTATTCTAAGCAACGCTTTTATAACTTGGCCATTTTTATCAACTTTTGTTTTGGAAAATTAACTTGATTCAGGTCGTGGTCCCGTGGCTAGTGTTGCAAACTTATGAATCAGATGCCCGAAGTTCGAAGCCCGCTCTACCCCGACTTGATTCCCAACCATGCCAACAACTACACAACCTGCCGTGCTATTTACATTGAAAAAATCCGCGAGATTAAAGTGTTATCAACGGCCGCGAGAGCGTTTGGAATATCACCCGAGGCAGACTTATCTTCACTCAATTTTTTTGGTCGAGATTTTTATCTTCGGGCAGCCACCGAGATGAAAACACTTGTCGAATATTCGGTTCTATTTCACACATACCACTCTTCATCCGTCTAGATACAGAGAACACAACATAAATATGTATGTAGATAAATTATTTAACACTGTAAATCCGAATGTTCGTGCTCTAAATATAATTAAACGTAGAACTGAAAACAGCCGGTCAAAAATTGAAAAAAAAAAAGTTATTGGTGTTATTTGGTGCAGTAAGATCAATTATATGTCCTGCTAAAAACAGCCAGGCCTCACAAAAAATCTGTAATTATCACCTTCTGAAAATAGTGTAAATTACAAAAACGGCATTTCTCAATTTGCAGAAAATACACATAGCACTAGATAAATCTTACGGCATAGATGCGGATGGGAACATTAATACCTCCAGAAATCAATTTCTCTTAAATAAATTAAGATGGAAAAATACATGGGTATTTTAATTTTACAAATTCATTAATTTCTAAATGCATGTAATAAAAAAACACATTTTAATACAGAATGTCATCTCATTCATTCAAAGTTTAAATGAGGTGTCATTCAATATTAGTTCTGTCTGTTTTCTGCAAACTGCGTATTTTAGGTTGTGTGGTCCGCCAGACTGTAAAAAATCATCGAAATTCCTTTGACACATAATTTAATTATTTTTAAAGTTCGCAACAAATTAAAGAAGTGATTTTTATACCATTAAGTACCCCAATATAAATATAAAATAACATGTTCAATACATAATGGCACAACATACATTGGAGTTTAACTAGGCCTGGCTGTTTTCCGTAAAATGCATATTTTAGGTTGTGTGGTCAGGTAGACTTAAAAATAATTTAAACTGGTCTAATATAGAATTAAATTCATTCTTGATTCAAAATATTTTTTGCATTATTTATCAATACTGTTGTGTAGATATGATTATTTACTCTTTTCACAAAAGTGCTATTGTCTCTGTTTCACTTTTGGCTCTGGCTGCATTCTGCATAACTACATTAAATTAGTCTTGGCTTGTATCATTAAATTTTACAGAAATACATTATAATTCGATTAAACAATACCCACCTACATCATGTTGATAACCTTTAATAGTGATGTCAGAGGTAAGTCCGAACCTAATTTATGGTACCTAATATCTACTTGCTTAATATATTCATATGTATACAAATTTTAATTAAACAAATGGAGTTTGGTAACAATATGAAAGACCTTCAACTTTAGTACTGGCGACTTGTGACCATAAAAATACATTCATCTCTCAAATGCCAATATATTTGAAATTGCGGGTAAAATTTTGAATAAAGGCGTCTTCTTCTTCTTCTTCGGCCTTATTCTCTCCACTGCTGGATAAAGGCCTCTTCCAAACGTCTCCATTCCTTCCTATCACCCGCTTTCATCATACACGTTTTACCGGCAATAGAGGCGATGTCGTCGACCCATCTTTTCTGTGGCCTTCACTTCTTTTGTTTGCCCACGGTCTCCACTTTATTTTTTTGGGTGTCCACCTGCTTTCATTTTGTCTCGCCAAGTACCCTGCCCACTGGCATTTCAATTTCGCTGCACGATCCATGATATCCACGACTCCGGTTCGGCGCCTTATTTCTTCATTTCTTATTTTGTCTCTTAGACATACACCGAGTATCTGTCTTTCCATGAATTGTTGCGTGCATTTTAATTTCTGACTACTTTTTTGTGTTATAGACATGGTTTCTAGGCCGTATGTTGTCACCGGCAATAAGTATAAAATATCTAAAATAATCTTTTTAAGCATATAGGGACTTCTTTATTTTCAAAAATATATTTTAGTTTGCCGTAAGCAGCCCAACTTAGTCCAATTCATCTTGGTAACTCCGCTATCTGGTTATATTTACCAAGGTTGACTTGGTGTCCTAGATAAATATATTCATCAACCACTTCGATTTTATTATCGTTAGTGAAAATGTCTCGTCCTGTTGAACTCATAATCTTTGTTTTATGAATGTTCATTTCCAAACCAATCCTTTTTGAAGCTTCATGTAGTTCTATAATAATTTCGCTTAGTTCATCCATGTCTTTACTCATGACTACTATATCATCTGCGAATTCGAGGTGACTCAAGTACATGCCATCGATCTTTACACCCTTATTTTCCCAATTCAGGTTTTTAAATACATCCTCTAAGGCTAGCGTAAAGAGCTTTGGCGATATTGTGTCCCCTTGTCTGACACCTTTCTCTATTTTGATTTTATCAGTTTTTGTGTCCTCATTAATCCTCACATCCATAGTAGCGTTGTCATAAATGAATTTTATTAATCTAATGTATCTAGAATCAACTCGGGCATTTTGAAGTGCTTCAATAACAGCCCATTTTTCAACTGAGTCAAACGCTTTACGATAGTCGATAAAAGCTAAATGTAGTGTTATGTTATTCAGTTGACTTTTCTATGAGTAGTCGAATTGATTGGATGTGATCTCTAGTTCCAAGCCTTTGCGAAAGCCTGCTTGTTCTACAGGTTGATAAGAATCAAGTTTTTGTGTTAATCGGTTAAGCGCTGATAATACGATACATAATTTTTTTTATTTTTTTTTGTGAATATCTTCATTGCACGAAAAACACACATGCGTATTTCCTTGGTTCATATTTCTGTGTACCTCGATACCACGGTAACGACACTACCTCTTAATATGCTATATTTTTAAGTTTTAAAATTGTTTAAAAAAATCCAGCAACACTACTGACTAGTCCAACTTGTTAGCGTCCGCGTCGCGAACCCTCGGAAATGGGATCACACTCATAACGGTGTAATCACAACAGATAACGAGAGGATGAAAATCGAGTTTCTGGCGCCTCCGAACTAGGTAAGGGAAGGTAACCCCGACAAAAAATCCACCAGAAAAGACAACGGGAAACCCTTTTGGTCATCTTTTCCCAGGAATCACTATGGCGAGTACATCAAACAAGCAGTTGTCCAGGCCTCGAAGTAGCGCAGGGCCGATATGCACTCGCGGTAGTGATCGCCAACGTCAGGGAGACCTGACAGGGCACCGCGAGAAGATGGCAAAATAAATTTAAAATCATAAATACGCCGGTCATATAACTAGTGTACACTCCCGCTAACTGCCAATAACTGACTGATTGAATGAATCTCGTCTTTTGTTTTTTTCTCATTCACACAAACAACGGCCACAGAACAGCGGCTCTGTCTTCCTTGCTATAAGTTCTTTTCTCGTGCTCTTTCTTATACAATAAGGCAGATCTATTGTGGTATTGGCGTCACTTTCATTCGTATAATTATTCTTCGCAAAGTAAGGATAAATGTTATTTTGTTTTAAAATTTAGCATATTTATCAAATTTTTATTCTTTAAATCCGATGTGAAAATGTCGATTTAAAGATTACAAAAAATACAACTTTATTATTTAAATAAATGGAGAGATATATCAAGTCTGGTATCTCGTATATGTAGACTCGTGTCGCATCATAGCCACACAAGAGTTAACTGTTAAGACTGTGTTAAAAAATCCACCAGCAAACGGTGATGTAACGTCTTGTTGTAAAGCAAAAAAACGAGATATTTTGTAATAAAGGTATTTTAAAACAAAAAAATAACATGTATTTGTTCTGTTAAATGATATTTTTTCTATATTTTATGAAAATAATTTTATAATTTAGAACTATCTATTAGCAAAATACTTTTTTTCCAAAGGGGATATACATCAAGCCTTGTATTCTATTTAGACTCATGTGACATCATTGCGACTCAGAGTTAAAATTAATCAATGACAGGTTAGCTATTTAAATCTATTAATCTTATATTAAATACAAATTTATTTTTATAATATTGTAAATACAATAATCAAAATAATAATAGAATGGAAAATATTTTGTTTTCCGACGTGTTGATTTACGAGTTTTTTAAGATGAATTGTACAAAAATTGACATAACACTTTGACTGTTGCAAATTATAATAATAAAAAACGGAAAAAACCAACAAAAAAAACAAAAATATTGCGTATTAATCAAAATCGGGAGCATGTACTAGATATTTCGATTTGATTTAATTTTTATTTTACCGACAAAAAGTAAGTTTATGGTCTCTTCAAATGTGACGTAAACTAATAATCTTCATATCGTAGACAAACCCGTTTGTAATTATACGTATATCGCTGTACAAAATGACGCCACAAATAGCAAAGAAGTAAGTCGTTTTTAAATTACATGCTAAAAAGTATGACATTTTATTATAAAATATTTAATTTGTTCATTTTGGGAAGTTAATTAAACAAATCAAAGAATTTTTGACACAATCCACGATAGAAAAATATTATTCATATATCTGTACCTCAAAGGCAGACGGATGCAAATACAGAATTTAATGACACGACATTTGATTTTCGTATCCAGTTTGTGATCATGTCCATTGATTTTGAAAAAATAGAAGTCTTATAGTGAACAGACCAATGTATTAAGATAATGAAATTTCAAATTAATGATATAAATTATTAGAAATCACGTAGAGAAATTAGATTCTTTAAGCTTTTATTGAACATTTTACGTTAGGACTTGCGTCCGTCTGCCTCTGGGGTACAGATGTAAGTATAATATTTTTGATGACAAAATTTACGTGTTAATCTAGATCAATAAATAAAAACGCTTAAACTCAGTGTTAGGGTTATAGTAGAGAATAATAAAAGCGAGTTCGAATCCCACTTTACCCCAACTTGATTCCTATTATCTAATAGTGAGTTATTTACAACTTGTTGAAAATGGCCCTCAAAATTAAATATTTGGGTAAATCATAAGAACGCAAATATGTATTTTTTCTTATTAAAAAAAAAAAAAACCTTAGACTTTAATTCGCTTTTAGTTTCGGTTTCGGCTAGTTTTGGCCAATAAAACGAGTTTCGGCCGCGTCTTCGGTTTCGGCAAAAATCGGCCGAAACTTTGGTTCTGCCAAAACTTGCGGTCGGGATGTGTCCGTTAACTTTCGACTGAACTCGGGAGCATCCTATAGCTCGTAATTCGGCCGCGAGACCTTTCATACACATATTTTTGTAATTCCTTTACTTATTTTTAAAAAAAAAATTACAGAAGCATACAGTCAACAATAATTAAATTTACTAATATTGATGTTTTTTGTTGATATTTCTTGATAAAACTTCATAGTTAATGATTATGATAAAATTATAAATAAACTTATCAATGAAACTTCTTGGTTTAGTTTTACTTTTTACTTGGGCGAAAGCGCTCGTTGGTCAAAATAATAAAAAGTAAAACTTAACCAAGAACTTTCACTGATAAGTTTGTTTATAATTTTATCATAATCATTAATTAAATTTACAATAAAGATAAGGTTTAAAGACACACCAGCGAAGTTTCTAAATAAAAATCATACATGTTAAATTATGGCACATTGATTTGGTTTTTAAAATGTCTATAAAAATACTGATTTTTAATAGTATGACAGAACTATAAATGTATATATTTTTACTTACTTGCTTTAACATAATTGTTCATTTTTGTACATGTGTACTGAATAAGAAAGATGTGCGCTATAAAAATGACGCTAAAGCATGGGGTAAAATAATATCTATCAGAAATCATTTGCTACCGCTTAAAGAGAAGACCCTTCGACAAAAGCGTCCCAAATTTTGTGGTTTGGTTTTCAGTACAACAACAAACGTGTAACGGTCGCTTTCGGTTTGCTCTTGCAATTCTCGACCCGAGTTTTTACGGCCCGTTATTTTGCTGTAAACTGTAGCTAACTTCGTCGACAATATTCATAGAATGGTTTTTGTCCGTATAAGAGACGTATGAGAATAATATGTTCGTATAAATTTTATAAATAATATAATTGAGTACTTGTTTAAACAAACATCATCTATTTTTATTCTAACTCTTACTACGCAATTCCGATAGTAATATACGTTTTTGCACATTAGATAATTCTATTTTAAGTTCATACTCCGCGAGATTAGTACGCTTGACTAGAACTCACAACTCAAGATAAGTCCATATTTACGAAAGGTACATAAAATAAAAATACGTCACCAACGACTTTTCTTGTAGCATAATAGTTTTATGCATTTACTGTACACTGCTTCTCTATGTCCATTTCACTACAAAATACTTGCCGCCTAAGCTACCTTTTCAATTCTCATTAATTTAAGATTCTTAGCGAATATCATTACTTTATCGAGAAATATTTTTGATGATGGAGACTGTTTTAAAAAAGAAAAACCACGAAGATGACCGAGAAACACAATAAGAAGTTAATATAAGTGTAAATAAATCAAAATAAGTGTGTAATTGTATAAATCAATGACAAGGTTCTATATTTTTTATCGCAAATAAACTCATATATGGAAAATTAAATAATTCAATTAATTGCAATTAGATCAATAAATGTAATCGAATTTTAGTAATATTTTATTAACTACATGGATACCTACGCTACAACTGTTTCATTTTTCTTTTTTTTTTTCTTGTTTAAAATAAACTATAATTGAGTGAGATTAGTGATCAGTGATAGTGCCGTCGAGTTCAAATTAGAGTACATAGTTCGAACCCTGCATTACGGCTTCACCACAACTGGAATCCCATTTTCTAGTATGATTATTTACGAAATGAAAAAAAAACATTCGTTTACCTAATTAAAACTAAATTAAGCATAATTGCACAGCAACATCAAGCCCACCTAAAATAGAGACATACACGAGTACCTCAGTAATAATTAGATACTCGCTCACTCGCTCATACATATGCCCTTTCGTTCTATTGCATTAAACAAAAGCGTTTCAATTTTTTGGTTTAACAACAAATTTGTAACGGACGGTTTCGGTTTGCGCTTGCAATTCTCGACCTGAATACCCACGGCCCGTTGTATTGCTGTAAACTGTAGCTTACTTTGTGGTTGATAGTCAAATAATTGTTTTTGTCCGTATAGGTGACTATAAACCGTGGCGTATAATTACTCTTATAGTAGAACCGTGGTATTTAGTTTAAACCTCAGAGTAATAATACGCCAAGCTATAGAGAAGCCCTATCGCTATTCTTCATAGAACGAAAGCGTTGTTGGTTAGCGACAGCTTCACTCTGCCGGCGGCCACTTTGTTTTGTTTGACAACAGATGCGTAACGGACGCTTTCATCAGTGTGGTTGGCTTTGTTTGTAAATAACTTGGATAAGTAACTCGTTACAATAAATAAAAATCGACAATGGTGAATTGCAGTATGTATGGTTGCAGCAGTAGAAGCGTCAAAGGTGTTAAAAGAGTAGGTTTTCACAGGTAATTGATTTCGAATATTTTTCTTTGATTTACATTGATTTTCGCCATTTTTTATCCCTACATGTGTGTATCTAAATTAAATAAATTTCCTGATATCAACATATTTAATTTAGATACAATTTTTTCTCAATTAAGGCGATACATTTGTGAATTAAAGTATGTTTACTGTTGATAATGACAGTTGATTACGGGAAATATTTCAGGGCCACACTAGGCATCCATATGATGTCCCAAAACCTGAAACGCCTATTTATATACATTTTTTCGGTTTTCTGTAATGATTAGAATGATTGAAAATTAAAAGTAAAATAATGTTAATTTTAATTCAAGTGAAAAATATGTGTTAATATGTAGGTACTATATTTTGGCATTCCCAAAGATGACAATACGCGGCAACAATGGATTAAATCAATTCGATTTGGCAATTATTCTCGACCTGAGTACGGCCCATTGTTTTGCTGCGAACTGTAGCTAACTTAATATTTAATAGTCATATAATGGTTTTTATACGTTTAGGCTCCTCTATAGCTTGGCGCATTATCACTCTGAGGTTTAAACACTCTCCTGAAAAATTGTTGGTACGTGACACTTGAGGTTTTTAAAACCAGGTCTAATTTGGTAACATTAAAACGTTTGAACAACATCTCAAAGGTGACCGAATGATTTAATCTCGAAATGGATGAGGCGCATCGAAAGGCAAAACTGCTGCCCGATATTTTTTACTGACTTGAATAAAACATGCGGAAAAAAACATGAGCATAAAATAATATTTCGTTACGACAAGGCAGCACATAAAAAAAACTTGTCGCTTTGAAACAAGTACTCCCAACACAATATACGGAACTAAATTTACCACACAAAAAAGCAGTGAACCGTTTCAATGATATTCAAAACGCATTTATATTTGGACAATGATTTTTTTGTAAGAGTTTATCAAAAAAACTACATTTAATTGGGCAGTACCTAGGACTAACTCGAGGAAAAACTACTTTTTCCTTAGAGCATGTCATTATTATAATACTGTTCTCTCCGGTCACGCAGACATTTTTCTTCTCTCCCATATGAAATATAGAAGATTCCCTATAGACAGTACACCCGTTTACTTATACGATGTCAGTAATTATGTACGTACTCGTATGTTCATTATTATTATTTTTTTTATTTATTTTTTTTTTTTTTTTTTGCACCACAACAGGCCAGGAGGCCCAATTACAGCGGTGAATTACATCACAGAACACCCAGGCTTGAGAAAAATCACATTTAATTTTTGTGTTCTCACCGGGAATCGAACCCGGAACCTTCCGTCTGTGAGTCAAGCGTCTTGACCACTACACCACGGAGGCCGCCGATTATATTTTGTACCTTTTACATTATTTTTATGTAACTTTTTTCTTTTCTTATTCTTTAAATTTAAACTTATCTTGTTTCTATTTACTTTATTTTTATAACTGTATATAAATATATGTATTTTAATTTTATTTGTAACTTCGAAGTGCCTAACATTTCTTAAATATTAAATTGCTTTTATTTTGATACCGATAATGTACTTAATCAATAGCTAACAGCACTGTGGAAAATTTAAATTGACTATTTTCACAATTTTCGTTTATATATATTCTTATTTTCTGCATACAATATATGTAAAAACTGTTGTTTTTTTTTCCAAATAAAAATAAATAAAAAAGCAATCTTAACGTAGTTGTTTAAATAATCTGCAATAATTATGCCACATTTTTGAGTATTTTTTTTTTTAATTTCTAAAAACATCATGCATAATTTAATTTATTTTAAAAATGCTTTTTTTTATATTATTGATTATTTTTTTATTTTTGTATATTTATTTATTATACATATATACGGCCTTCCCCAATTACAACCGTTATATGAAGAAACATTATGTAAACAATCTGAACAAAAATAACATAAAATGATGTAGGAAAGACAAACAAGCAAGCGCAAACCGAAACCGCCCGTTGCACATTTGTTGTTAAACCAAAAATTTGTAATGTTTTTGTTTTACGAAATACAGCTAAAAGCGCGAGCGAATTATTACTCTGAGGTTTTACTATTTTTTTTATTTCTTAATGAAATAAAATTATGTATATCTTTAAGTGCACTCTATAGAAATCGCATGTAATAATCCATAAAGGTTTATAAATTTCAAATAAAAAAAAATAACATTAAGTTTATATTTGAAGCACTAACTTTGTGATTATTCATTATAATAAAATAAATAAAACAACTTTTGCTTGCACTTGCAAAGACAGGGTGATAATATGGCGTTCTATCTTCTCTTCCTATTTCTACGGAAAAACGTGGCGAGAAAGGCGTGGTGGTTCGTTTGTTTAATTTATGTTTATTTAAATAAATAAATTCAAATGTTAGTGTGAAGTTTGTTGGTTTTAGACAATATTTGGACTAAAGTGGTTTTAGATGCAAACTAAACAAAAATTAATATGAATAGTTGAAATAAAAATAGCGGTCTCTCTTTGTTTAGAGTTGTAAAAATATTCAGTAAAAACTGCTAAACACCCTCAGAGTAATAATACCCGCTTAAAGAGACGCCATTTCGCTATATTGCATAGAACAAAAGCGTTCCAAATTTTCGATTTGGTTTTTGGTTTAACAACAAGCTTGTGACGGACGATTTCGGTTTGCGTTTGCGATTCTTGGCTTGAGTACCTACGGCCCGTTCTATTGCTGTAAACTTCAGCTAACCTTGTGATCGCTAATCATATTACGAGTATAATGGTTTATGTTCGTATGGGCGGCTCTATAAGCGGGTAGCGTATTATTACTTTGAGAAAAAACCGACATAAAATAATATCCAGAACACCTTTGAACTGTGAAACAATGAGTGGCGCTGCGTAGTGGTAGAAATGCTAATTAAAGAGTATGCTTTGTTCATTCATACATATTGATGTTGACGTTTGCTGTTTTCACAAAAACACCGTATTTTTATCAGTAAATTTAAGATGTCTACGATTTTTTCGGAAATATTTTGAAAGAACGATTGTATAGACGCGTAGATAGAGAATAATAAAATAAAATAATATCATAAAATAAAATAAATAAAACAACATGACCACTATTTTTTTTTCCACATACCGGTTTTAAAGATAAATACGCTTCTTCCTCGAGGCTTACTCAACTAATGAATTCTTTCCCTTTGTATTTTATTAAGTCTGTTTTTCTTAAAAAGATGATAATGTGAGATGGATACGTTCGAAACAAGACAGGAGTGGACTAAAATAATATTGTTTAATTGGTTATTTATTATTTTATTCTTATTATAAATTTTATTTTTTATTTTTTAGATTTTAAAATTTTGAGGTTGTCTAATTTTAATATTGTATTTTCATCTCGTAATACCTTTAATCCAGTATCTTTATTAAAATTATGATATAAAAAAATATATATATATATAAATTAATATCGTTTTGGAAAATATAGGACATATGATGTTTTTAGAACGAGGTCTTCAATTATTTTCTTAATTTACATACGTATTTTCTATGTTATAATTTATATAAACAGCTGTATGGTGAAACGTTGACAGATATTATCATAATTAATATTTTGTTTTAACAGTGCTATCAGAGTTCTTAAAGCATCAGATAAGTTATATCTAGACACTAAAAATATGCATTTTGTTTTCAAATGCAGCAGATGCGCAATGCATTGTCATGCAAGTTATTCCTATTTTAATTCCGGGCTGAATCAACAAAAACATATTATAATATGAGCATGGTATGCGACATTCACTCTAAATACTAGGGACTGGTATATTATGACGTAGTATCAGGATCGATTTTTTTCAACTTAATTTTAGCAATCCCAGCATCTTTAATTCACCATACAATATTAATTATATCTTTTGTAAATTTAAATAGATTTTAAGACTGTTTAAATTAAGTATTACTCATTGATGCCAATATATAAAGGCTTACTTAAGCCTGTTGATTAGCTAAAAAAAATACAAACTTCATTTATACACAAAAATTTAACAAATTAATATGTAAACATTAACTTATTTAAATCTTAAAGTACAAATAATAAGTACTAATTGCTTAAAGCAATATCTTCCAGCCAATCTAAAAACACACTGGTCAAAAGAAGAGTTGGTCAAAAATTTGTACAAAAAAAAACACAAATATATATCAAAAGATACATACTCGTAAATACGTGAAAAATAACCTAATTAATGAAAAATAACAGCTGTTTTCTGATAAAGAGATAAGACTTGCACAAATTAACTTAAATTCTTCTTCTTCTTCAGCCTTCTGTCATCCACGGCTGGATATAGGCCTCTTCCATGTCTTTTCATTTCTTTTAATCGGTTGCTGTTTGCAGCCAATTTTTACCCCCCACAGCGGCTATGTCGTCGGGCCATCTTTTTAAAGGTCTTCCGGCGCCTCTATTATTCTCTCAAAGTCTCCACGTAAAATTTTTAAGGGTCCATCTTGTGGGGCTTTGTCACGCAATATGTCCTGCCCATTGCCACTTCAGTCTTGCTACGCGATCCACGATATCCACTACTCTGGTTTATTCCTGATTTCGAATGTCTTACTATGTCTCTAAGGCATTTATTTATTTATTTATTTATTTATTTATTTACGGACAAAGTCCATTATAAACATTACAATTAAAAGAAATTTTTACAAAGGAATAAAAAAATATAAGGAACAGAAATAAGCAGCAAAGACAGATGATAGATTTTTTAGATTAAGTAAAAAGCATAGGCTAACTATACAGATTCTTTAGCTGATTTGTAAAGAAAGACATCCTTACACCATAATAATCAAGATCTTGATGATCGTTCACCCGCCTGATCATTCTGGGCAAAGGCGACTGTGCACCATAATTGGTCCTGTAGTGACCGAGGAAAAGCATTTCATTATTTCTTAGTCTACGGGTGGGAACGTTAAAAAGAATCTTTTGCAAAATTTCAGGGGCATCAATGAGACAGTTCATAATTTTATACATGAGGATTATATCTGCAATGCATCTGCGTTTTTCAAGACTTGATATGCTTAAAAACCTCTCCATATCAGAATATGAATAGTCTCCTCTTTCCAATCCCATCTTCCATGCAATTTTTCTTATAAAACGATGTTGAACTGATTCAAGGCGCTTGATATGAACAGCATAATGAGGGGACCAGATTACAGATGCATATTCAAGAATAGGGCGAACTAAAGAGCAATAAAGTGTTTTAAGTGTAAGCATACTTTGGAAATCAGACGTAGTTCTATTAATAAAGCCTAAAATTTTTAAGGATCTGTTTACTATATTATCAAAGTGTTCCAGAAAAGTTAGTTTATTATCTAGGATCACTCCAAGATCTCTTATAGAGGTGACAATCGAAAGAACTTGGCCATTAAGTTTATAATCAAAAATAAAAGGATGTTTACATTTATGGTATGAAATAATTTTGCATTTATCGATGTTAAGTTCCATGTTATTAGTTTTGCACCAAGTATGAAATGCATTTATGTCTTCTTGGAGTCTGACACAGTCATCAATATTTTTAATTAGTTTAAGTATCTTGTTATCGTCAGCAAAAAGCCAGAATTTTGTAAAAGAAAAAACATTAGCAGCATCATTAACAAACAGATTAAATAGAAGAGGGGCCAAGTGGGCACCCAGTGGGCATGAACCAAGCATGAATCTTTCAATGGATCGCTGTGTGGATTTGAGCTTTTCTACATTTTTTTTTGTAGGGCCGTGGTCTCTAATGCATATGTAGTCACTGGCAGTGCACACGATTCATATGTTTTCCTTTTCAGACAAATCGGAATCACTTTATTTTCTAGTATGTGTCTAAGTTTTCCAAATGCTGCCCAACTCATTCCTATTCTTCTTAACTTAAAAAAAGTATACATACCTACAAGTATTTACTACTTCTATAACTAACTTATACAAAAAAAAATATTCATTTAAAAATGTGAATTGAACAGGAATGTTGCGTCTCATAAAATGAAATAATACGGACCAAAATGGACACCAAGTCGTTGGAACAATAGGCATAATCCCCCAGTCTACACACGTGCGTTTCCAGAAATTCTCCAGCAGCCTAGTGGACCACATGGTGACGATATCTACCTACTGTCTACAAAAGATTCTCTTCGGACATCTATATCCCTCTGTTAACCATGGAGTTGATACAGTGCTTTATTTATTTAGTTTTTTATTGCTTAGTTCTTGGCATGAACACTTGACAAACTTACTACTATGCTCTATTTTTTTATAAATTTATTGATATCATTCTAACTTTGCTGGAATTCCACTCGTCCATGCGCTTTGTAGCTGCACGATATTTGGTTATCTAGCTTTCATATACCAACTTAAAAATACCTAAATTTTATAAATGGGGTCTAGAATTCCAATCGTCGATGCGCTTAGTAGCTGCAAGACGTGTTGTAATCTTACTCCTTTTTATTATTCATATTATTTTTATTTATTTTTTACTATCATTAATACACTAAATTTATTTGTCAATTTTTAAAATGTGTAAATGGGGGCTAAATTTCTAACTGTCCATGCGCTCTGTAGCTGCAAGACGTCCTGTAATCTAGCTCCTATCTGTTATATTTTTTTATTGATCTTAATTGAAAACGAGGAACTAGAATCCCAACCGTCCATGCGCTCTGTAGCTGCAAGACGTACTGGGATATTTATTAATTGTACAGCGCCCTTGAGGTGATTTTCACAAAAATGGCGCTATATAAATTATCCAACTATATATATATATATATATAAGTATTACAGACATGTTTTATCTCACCGTTTGAGCTGGTTTGGGTTTCTCCCGCTAATATCAGTCCTAAAATGAATTTCTTTGAGAGCGAATTCATTTATGCACCGTCTTAGTAGGCTAGTACAGCCTGATTAGTACAGCGGTGTGGCGGGGGTGGCGGGCGGCGCGGGAGGGCGGCGTACCATTTCATATCATTGTATGTAATAAAGATATGAGCGCAGATTTTTTATAATCCTTTAAGACACATTATTTCTGAAATTATTAGAGTGCGTTGCGATCCTTATCCATAGGAAGAACCGTCTCTGATTGTTTCATGTTTGACGTCAAAACACTAACTAGTCAATTAATGTGCGCGCAGTATTGTGTATTTGTAGACAAATCAGAAAAAAAAATGATTGGAGACGAGTTCGAGAAGATATATATTGATTTTCTTAAGATTCTAGTCATAAAAATAAAAATAATTGAAGGAGCACAAAGCTCATGAAAACTTGAAATAAAAACCGAATAAACGTTTCAGAAAGAGCTTTGTTTAACGGGAAGAAAAAATAAAACGAAATTTTATTGCCGCAAAGGGAAAAGACATATAGAAGGGTTATAAAAGTCAAGGCATTGACTGGCTTTATGACCTGTTTTTGGCACGATTATAAACAGATAGAAGAGTTTAGAAAATGAAGATATTTAAACATAGGCAGAATTGTGAATTTTATACAGTTTTTAGGGTGTCCATTTAAACCAGCCAAAGACAGATCATAAGCCTTGTAAACGTCTAGACTTCCATATTCCCTTCTCTAAAATGTTTCCCTCTCTGTTGTAATAAATTGAAATATTTATTTCCCCCTTGGAAGTATAATCCAGCCTTGTCTACAAACAAAAAACTTTACTTTTTTACAATGTTGAAAAATAAAATTTGATATAATTAGTTTCTTAACTTGATTCGTCAAAGAGATGAGGGTCAAACGAGGAAAATACCAAACTGTAATTTAAACGAGCATTTGCTTCCTTATTTGTCCGCTTTCAACATTTCAGTCCTTTTCTTGTACCTCCATATATTTAACCGTGACGATAATAATTATCATGTGAAGGTTAGGTCATGTACCTCGGTCAATATTCCAGGTTCCAGGGTGATAACCTTACAGTATTACCGGCTGCATAAGTAGCTAACTTCACGAAAGTGTAACTCAAGTGACGTCAACATTCGAAATGATTCAACAGATCCAGTTAAACGTTATTTAGCTGGGTCAAGAATTGTATGTGTATGTATATATCTATATATATATACACACACATATATATATACATATACGTATACACAAACTACACACTGATTTACACCTGGAGAAACTAAGTGTTGCTAATTATTACTAATTATTGCAATTTTATTATTAAATTTACTGAAATGCAAATATTTCCCTCATAGTATTATTCAACGTACTTAGTAAAAAAATATGATAATATAATTAAAACGAGATAGATAATTCTTTTGTAAACGAAGTCGTTCGTTCGAATAAATAAAAATTTAAACACTTCGTTTCTAACCACTTAATATTTGTTAACAATATTTTGAGTATAAGTGGCCACTTAAACCAGCCAATGACAGGTCATAACAAAAGAAACAACCCCGATAACACGACACATGCAAATGAAATAATCACTAGATCCTCAACACAAAGACAACATAAATACATACCACTTTCGGACAAAGTGATTTTGAGCGCGATGCAATTAAAATATATAACCTACTTCCACCAGTGACGAGCAGTGATTTATATTACAGGTAATATACAAAAAAAATATCAATAATTTGTACCTACATAGAAGTACCTACATAATATATAATTAACATAATTATAAATGAATATTTTTCTGTGGTTCTGTAAAAATCAACTCAAACAGCAAATATTATTAACCACGCGATATACTCGTACGTAGATTTATTCTACACTATTTAAATACAATATTTGTACCAAAATTTATTTTAAAATACCACAATGACATTCAGCAGATATTTCTATTATGATTCAAATGTCAACACTGAGCACTGTCCGATTTAAAAAAAAAGAATAATGCCAAAAACGGCCACTTCGAACGCCACATATCCTATGTGATACATTATAAATATGTCAACAGTATCCTATCACAGAAAAATAATCCTTCATAAATAATGTTCGAAATACTGGTTTCCAAATAGAGAATCTTCAAATAATATTTGTAATCTGCAAGCTTGTTTTAGTACTACAAAATCTGACTGGGTTACAGATGTAAAATATAGTGTACTTTTTTGTATAGAAGAATGAGCTGAGGAAATCAGATAGTTTAATCGTTCAGTGAGAACGGGCTGGGCGCTGGGCGTACGTCATAGATTATTTTGGTAAGCAGATATTAACGGTGTTGATGATTTATAATAAATAACTATTATTTTATTAATTTTATCATAAACGTAGTATGAAACATCATCGAAAATCAAATATAATAGTAAGCTGTGCATAATTGCTTATTTGGACGATTCGCCCTTGACTTCCACTATCCATAAAAATAATCAATAACGAGAAAACGTTCAAAAAGGCTGTAAAAATTCGTTGGTAGAAGTAACATGAATCGTCCCATTCGCTAAAACCAATATTGAATCACCTGCTCCACAACCGTATAGTTAATTATATTATCTAGGTATACAGAAAATTAATTTAAACATAAATACGTATTAACATATTACAACAGAGATGAAGAACATTTCAGAAAAGGTAATATAGAAGTCTAGGCATCTACAGGGCTTATGACCTGTCAATGGCTGGTTTAAGTGGCCACTTTACACACTGTGTAACATTCACCATTCTGCCTATATTTGATCATCTATATTCCTTCAATTCTTTCATCTGTTGATGTTTGTGAAGTTAAAGAGCTGAAATCTTTATTTCTATATTACCTTCCTTCTATATTACCTTTTTTTAAATGTTCTTCATCTCTGTTGTAATATGTTAATATAAACAGCTCCCCAGGGAGTTGAATCCAGTCCTTGTCTACAAAAAATTGGACAAACTCAAAATATTGTTGATAAATACGTAGTTACAATATTTGAGTTTGTCCAAATGTTTGTAGACATTTGTCGGATGTTCAAACATAGACAAAATAGTGAATGTTACACAGTGTGTAAAGTGGCCACTTAAACCAGCCATTGACAGGTCATAAGCCCTGTAAATATCTAGACTTCGATATTCCCTTCTTTAAGGTATTCTCCATCCCTGTTGTAATTTGTTGATAAATACGTGGTATTTATAACTATTTGAACATTTTGTCATTTCTCTCTGTATATTAAGATTCCTTTCTATATTCTCTCATGTAAATAAAAAAGTACATTATTAAGTATTCTCGGTAGGGGTAACAGGAGACATTATTTTTATTTTTTCTTATTGTTTATAATGTGAAAAAAATAAACAAATTACAAATATTAAAGAAATGAGCCTTGTAAATGCCTAGACTTCTATATTACCTTCTATAAAATGTTCTTTATCTCTGTTGTAATATATTAACCTAATAATCATTTTATTACCGACCGGTTTTGAAGCCACCCAATCTTCCTCATCAAGGTTTAATTTAGTAACCTTAATGAGGAAGCTCGTGTACCTTCGGAACCGGTCGCTAAAAAAATAATATCTAATTGTTAGAATTAAAGTGCTTTTATTTTTATAAAGTAATAGCTTTATTTATAAACCGCCGTAGCCAATATGTACAAATTGAATAACATAGTTAAAAAGTAATAAAATATAGGATAAATATTGCAATTCTAATAGAAATTCGTATATAACTCTTAAAATACTGTGGTAAATAATTCCATTGCGCGTGGTGATATAACATCGTGTTACCACAAGCAAAGGCGGAATATTCTAAAGCTCAGACATTTGAAAAAAAAAAAAAAGGAAACATACTGTTTACTAATTCCTTTTGAGTTATTTATAAAAATGGACCAAAATTCAGTCTTGGGTTGGCAAAATAAATTCATAATTATAAATAGGCCGAACATTTAGATGCGTGCGCCCCCCATCACTGTCAATAACCGACTGAATCTGTTTCACACAAACACTGGCAACAGAACAGCGTCTCTGTCTTCTTTGTTATGTGTTAGATCTTCGTCCTCTCTCTTTATCAGATTTATTGCTGTATTAGCAGACATTCATTCTTCGTGTAACAAAGATAATTTTTTTTAAAGAAGATAAATGTTAACTTCCCGTTGTAATCGCAGCCCTGGGCCCGCGACTTGCGGCAGTCACCTGAAATAATGTGAACTGATCTGCGAGCCGGTTAAAAACTCCAGTACCTCGATTATGAACGCTATCTTCATCTGTATATATCGAGACGGTATACTTTACTTCTGTACTATCTGTATCTTACCAAGGTTTGTTCTACCTACTTGTCATATCGACATCATATGATTTGATTGAAACAAGCCAATGGAATGACCGCGAACAATTAGTCCGTGTTCCTTACGTCATTAACATTTAAAGTAGTTCTCATTTATAGTTTCAATAGGCTTCTATAGTAAAAAGTTCTTACTTCAAAGCGATTATAAACTCCAATAAATCCCAATTCAAGCAAAAAATGCTCGCTTGAACATGAATTTCGTACGACTTTTGGAAATCACCTAGACGATACGCTTAACTATCGTCTGTATGTATTTACCGATCGACTACATAGCCGGTTCCTTTAACGTCTCGATACATGCACTCGGGAAGATAGTAAAACAGATGGAAAAAATATAATTACCAAATTATTTTTTTAGAGTGGTAACTTTTTAACGCCCAAATAATCTTATTTGTTAATAGGACAGAATTTATAGTCAGTATTTTTACATCTAGGCGTTCGTTTTATTAAGGTGACAGTTATGCCGGAATTTAATTCGACTTCAAAATTTACTTATTTCTCTCATATTTTTAATACGCTTTTAAGAAAAAAAGTGCCAACCTCAAAACGATTAAAAATTTTAATAAATCATAATTAAAGGAAAAATTGCTCGGTGGAACAAAATTTTTGACACTTTTAATGCGTAGATAAACGTATCGAGGGGTTCTAGACCCGTCGGTATAAACCGAAGTAGTTACATCAAATGTTGATAGTCGGGGTATCGGTAGTGTACCTTTATAGTCGGTCGGGAGACTTTTATCTTCAACTATGACGTCATACTGAAGCTATGTCATTTTAGAGCGTAGATATGTGTACCGTGACGTTTCCCCTTGTTTCATATCGATGTACCTACCCAAAACTTGAAGGTGGGGGGTCGGTGGTATATCTTTATAATCGCTAGAGGGAATTTATTTTCAACTATACCGTCAAGGTGAAGGTATGACGTTATTATCTTCCCATGATAATCGAGGCCCTGGGCCGCGATTACAAACGCTATCTTCATCAGTACATATCGAGACGGTATAAACTAACACCGATATTTGGTAACAAAAATGTGCATATTTTTATGAAAATTCTAAGTATCTTCGTCGGTAACCTGTAATTAAACATGTTTAAAAAAAATGTAAACATATTCTATTTTTCATACAGAAAACTTAATTTTACATATTCTATTTTTCATACTGAGTATATGTATACTATAGATGCGCCATGTTAGCTTCGTGGTGTAATGGTCAGCGCATTTGCCTACCAAGCAAGAGGTCTCGGGTTCGATTCCTGACATGGTTAAAACGAAATATTTATTTAAAAGGGTGTTTTCACACCAGGATATTTCAAAGTCCCTGGACTGGTACCTGATGCGTAAGACTGATCATCTCACCTTCATGTAACAAAAAACTGATCAAGATACGCTGCGATTGGTGTACCAATGCAGTACCCTATGCACCATTAGATGCGGAAAGGGAATGATGATTTTGTATATTGACGCGCCATAATATTAATACGAGAACTGGATTGATTTTAGTATAGAAGAGTCCTGACTTAACACCATTTTTCTTACAGATCGGAATATAAAAAAAATAAATTGTTCTATAACAAAACTCTATAAAATTGTTTTATTCAGTGTAAAATCCGGCATTTATCTTTATTTTTTTATTAAATGCATTAAGATAAATTTAGTTTATTAAATTGCAATTCAATTTACATACATACATACATATTATGAATGTATAAGTTTACCTGCATGTTGCGTTATAGGAAAATCAATTTATCGATTTTTCTCAGGTAAAAAGTTGAATAACCTGTCTAGAAATATAATAACATACCTATAAGTATGTCAATGGCTTCTATTTAGAAACGGTGGCTAAGATTTGTTACGTTTTTCTTTGTTTTCAAATAATAAACTTATCTAGTAAAAAAATATTGTCATCACAGAATATCATTTTTATTTTTTTTCATTTATAAATTTCATAAAAGGTACATGTTTTTAAAAAAATTCTATACACATCTACTTTTACACATCTAGTAAATGTTATCACTGTAACTCTCTATTTCAAAAGAACTTATCTTTATTTCGTATTTTAGTAATTGAAAATTCATTTCGTTTTATTATAATGCGGCTATTGCAAAATGGTTCGTATTTTGAAATAAATTTGAATGTACTTTGGCGCTGCTACATAGTTTAAAGATGTAATAAATCAAAATAAATATTGTTTTTGTTACTATGAGGCGTTTACGTTTGCCAACTTCAGACCGATCCGTTAATTTGAAATTTGATACTTGTGTGATGGATTATCAAATGTCAGAAAGATCGATGTTTATTATGAAAGGTGAATCGATAACAGATAGCAGTGTTGTTTACATGCTTAATACTGTCGTCTGCCAAAAAAGCGTGCGCATGGTGTGTTCAAGTATGTGCTACGTACCTCGGCAGTCAATAACAACTTCCTGACCTTGTCCTCTTCAGCTAATGATGCTTGTATCCCAACTGTTAATTCACAACACTGGACGCTTCTCCCAACTATAAATCTCAAGACACAGCGAGCCTCACACCAGTTGCCAAACCAGTCAAAATGGCGATGGACGGTTGTACAACTGTTTATTTTTAGGCGAGTGACGTTCACTTCACGGCGCGTTTTGCCGTCGACTGGCACAGAACGTGCACCACTCTAAACCGGCATTCACGCACCGGCCGTGATTTAAAGAATAATATACGTTTCACCCACAACAAACTTGACACTGGTCTGCTAAAACAATTTAATTACGTATATATTATAATATGTTTTTTCGGGTCGTTATAATAGGATCACGCGAACGCCGTAATCATGGCACCAACGAAACCAAAACAAAAGCCGCGTTCGATTCGACAGTGACAGCGCGGTATGTTTACGCCAGGTTTACGCTTGTCGCCAATTTAAAACCTGTGTTGCTAGACGTCTTAAAAAATTTACAAATATACAAAATTGACATTAGGTATTTACCGATTCTATTAATACAGCGAAAATTATGTCAATACGTGACTATTCGATTGGCCATGAATAATATTACTGGTACTTGGTACCAATAATTTATGAGACATAGGTACTTTCCTTAAGCAAAGAATTTCAAAACAGTTTATAATACAGTAAGTCAATGCGGAAGTTAGGTGCTACGGGCAATTGGTTATAAAAAATGTCTTTTGCGTGCGGTAAAAATTAGAGCATTAAATGGTACAGCAAAATTTCTTGAAACTGTGTGAAAAAAATAATTTTAATCCAAACGAATTACTTTGTACAACGCAACTAGTTCTTCCGAATCAACCAATGATATTATTGCGATAGATTTCCAATTTACGGAAAGCCACTCACCGATCAGCAGAATTCACCGAAGAGAGCTTGTGAAGTCACACGCGGAGTATTTTCGAAATTGCAAAACTTTAAAAAATCATTGCGCTGATAATACAATGCATGAAAATATTTTTAATAATTTTTTGGCTTAGTTTGAGAGTCAACAAATAATAAATATACAAAAAAAAACTGAACTTCCACATTGGTCAGCGATATTATTCAAAATTACTTTTTTGATGAGATTAATAATGTATAAAAACTAAGTATCATGTGCGCAATTCTCTTTTGTGACCCGAGAGTAAAAAATGATTTACTCATAGAATTAAGAATGTGTCCCTTTAAAATGTAGAAATATTGCTAGGATCCTGAAGAAACAGGATGGGATCATATTTCATGTGTAATTAGCAAATTAATGTGTAAGTAGCAAATACATTACTTAAAAATTGAATTATTTTTCCATCTGTCAGATTGTCGGAGAAATCAAAATGGACATTTCGTTAGTGTTGCCAAGGTAGTAAATTTTTTTTGCCCTACTTTTCTCATCTAATGAGAGAACTAATGAAAATTGGACCTCGGATTAAACAAGTCTGTGGTGGACATTTGACCGACATTATCTTTAAAACATCAAATATTATTTAATATGATAAAAAAATATCCATTTATGTCAAATAAAATTTGTTTTATATTTTAAGTTCAAAGTTCATTAATTAAATTAGTATTATTAAATGACCGTTTACTTATCTACTCTGTTGTGTCAATCAATATTTCCGCGTGTACAAATTTTAAAGAAATGAACAGATTGCTTTTTTTTACCTCACATTTGTGTTATGATTATATTTTTTTACATCGTGCAACATTACGCGGCGACATCACGAATGCGCGTGGCGAAAGTGGAGCATAGTGGGGGGATTTTTGGACACAGTCCGATGTATTCAAATATGATTCTACGCTCTTTCTGGACTATTCTTAATTTTATGGATTTACTGCTTATCGATAGAATTACATCTCATTGAGTAAAAAAATGGGATCGGAATATTTTGATGAAATTTATTATTGATACTGGAAACTTTCGATTTCATATTAACAGTTCGATAGTTAGATAAATCTGTCGAATGCCATAATCGGAGCTCTGAAGATCACAAACTCAATGTTATGCGTTTATTGACATTATGTAGAACATTTGACTTCGGATTATTAGGTCACAAGTTACAATTAATTATAAAACATTATTGAATAAATTAAGCTATTGATGTGAACTTGCTTGCAATAAAGTACAAAATAGAAAAATCTATTTCATTGGAACATTTAATGTAAATAAATAAATTAGGATATTGAATGAGTTTCGAATGCAAAATTTAATTAAAAATTTACTCCTTTTTCGAATTTTAAGAAAAATAATTCATTCTTTTGGAAACGGGTTTTTTGAGTATATGAAATCAAGATATTTTATTCATGTTACAAAATAAATAATTGATCTACTGTAATTCAGGAACAGTAAGGTTAGGATCTACAATCTATGAACATTTAATTAAAAATGAAAAGACTGTAAATAATAGTAAAAAGAGTATTTCGTTTTCAAAACAGGTTTTAAGCATTGTTTATTGGTGAACGAAAGTAAGTAAGTAAGTAAGAAGTGATGGTATTTGAAAGGGAAAGTGAGGTTACGGACTGCATAATATATGTAAACAACGAATGTCTTGAACAAGTAAAAGAATTTGTGTATCTGGGAAGCATGTTTTCAAGAGATGGAAGAGTAAAAAAGATGTTGAAAGGAGAGTGAACGCGGGCAACAAAATGAACGGCGCATTAAGCACAGTAATTGCTAATAAAAATATGTCAATCGAAGCTAAACTGGCAGTGCACAACGGAGTCCCAATAATTACGTATGGAAGTAAAACATGGAACTGGCAGAGAAAGGAAGTAATCCAAGTGAACGCGGTTGAAATGTGATTTCTTAGATGCATGTGTCGGAAATCAATGTATCACAGGGTTACGAACGATGAAATCAGGCGAGTGTGTAAATCTTAATTGGGTTTAGTTGATAAAATTAAGAAAGGGTCTCAGATATGGTTTTGGCATGTTGAACGAATGAACGACGAAAGAATGGTAAAACAAGTATATATTTTAAGAATGAACGGTAACGTGAGGGGACGAGGACGACCAAAGGAGACGTGGCATGATCAGATAAACCAAAATCTTAAGTCTGGTCTTGTCAAAAGCAGACCGAACCGAAGGGCATGTATGACAAGATGTGTGAATGTAGAAGAAGGTAAAAATGTATGCCAGGATAGATGTGTGTGGCGGTCTATTTTTTTTGCCTACCGCTACGGGGAAATGGCGTGATGGTAGTAGTGGAAGTTTTTGACGAGACACTCTTTAGATCAAGCGATAGCTTGCCAACCACATACCGCACACCGCATCCGAGGATTTAAGTCAAGGTCAAGTCAATACTCAAGGATAAATTGCTCGTTGCCAAACGAGAAATGCTGCCCGATGGAGCTCTCTGCAATCTGATACCCTTGGCATCTTTATGCTGAAAGAAGGTAATCCAGATGTACATAATATCGACGCTATAAAAGAAAAAAAACTTACCAAGCGAAAGGTTTTTTATGGAAGAGCCAATTGAAGTATTTTTAATTAATATGTAATCTAGGATTTTATTTATTTAAATAATGTAGAAAATAAAAAAAACCCGGCTCTTCCGTAAAGTTGATACATGTCGCTTATTCAATATTTCCTTTCCAGCGTCGATATGTATAATAGAACCTCAAGCACGTAGCAAAATCTACGTGTTTGGTATACTGTATATAATATGTACGTATACGTAGGTATAGTTTTTGAAAAAATATGTATGTTTATAAAATATATCCGAATTTATTTATACAACATAATATTAATATGTGTGTACAATATAAAATTATACATTGAAGTACTTTTTTTGGCCAAATATTTTAATTTTGAGGTCATTTTCTACTTTTTGTACATGACTCATTTAAAAAAAATTAAAACAAAGTTGAGGTAGAATGGGATTCGATCCCCAGCCCTTTGATCCGTACGCCCGTGACACCCGGGTTCTCAATAAATAAATAAATTAAATTATCCTAAAATAGTAACTATTAACATCACGCATTATTGTGATTTTAAATAATTATTCTAAACTTATATTTTTAATTTGTTTATTATGTATTTCACAGTTTCAAAATGAACAGAGTTTCTTTGTTTCAAGTCCCGACTAGCTAGTAAATTACTGTGTTTAGGAAGGACCTTCTTTTTTACGTTTGTTTATTTTTATTTCATTAAATGATTCTTAAAAAATTCAAATAAAAATTGTAACATCAAAAAATTCAAAATAAATTAGAATACATGCAGGTACCATTGTTAATTAGAAGATGAAACATTTATGTAAATTTGAAAACATACCGATAATAATAAAAATTGAAGCATAAATATAAATCATAAATTATACCATTAATACTTAAAATGTAAGGCATTATTAGTATAAATAAGAAGACATACCGATTATAATAAAATTGAAGCATAAATATAATTTATAAAATACACCATTAGTAATTAAAAAATGAAACATAAATATAAATTGGGGAAACATATCGATAATAATAAAAATTGAAGCATAAATATAAATTAGAGAAAATACCATTGGTAATTTTTAAAAAACATACTTGTAAATACTAGTAATGATAAAAAAATTAAAACAAGTGCAAACGACTTAACATAAAAAAGTAAAAATAATATAAATAAAAACAATAAGGAGATATTTGGCAATTAAAAAATAGATCAATATTAGAACATATATATAATGTACTGTATGTATGTATTATTGATTATATTTGCTATCTATGTCCGGCCGGATAAAGAGTACAGTTTTGTGAGTTCAAAAGAACTAGGACCCTCAAGTGATATCTCATATTTTCTCTCTACTCTTCAATGGCTGCTCTCCAATGAGAATCCTAATTAAGAAAGTCTAGTAGAGATAGGATCGCCTCGTAGAGTAGTGTTGGCGCATTCCCCTACCGTGCTTTAGTTCCTAGGTTCAACTCCTGGCAAGACGGACATAAAATATTGGTTTTAAAGACATCTGAAGTGTAAGACTGAAGTATAAGATTAATGAAGTGTTAGACTTAAATGATTACACATTATTTATGTTTAAAGCATTAACTTTGTGGTGAAAAATTGTAATTAATGTTCATAAATATTAGTATTTAATCACTTACCGTCTTTTTATGTCTACCGGTTTCGAGACGTACCCGTCTCTTCGTCAGGACACTCACTACACCAACATGCAAATACCAAAATACACTTTCACCTTTACCGTCACCGCAGTATATGTACATAGTATTTACAAAAAAATACATCAATTACGCGCAGAGTTAAAGGGGATGCAAACACCACCATGTTCGAACATGCACTAAAATTAGGTTAATAAGTGTGGGGGGGGGGGGCTAAAAGGTTGAACGTTTCACAATTGGTTAATTATTGAATGAAAAAGTGCGCTAGATTGAAGAGATATTTGATTATTTACCAGTGGAATATTATTTTTTGAAGCTGTTTTAATATGAAACACCCCCAATTTCATAAAAGAGAGCACAAAAGTTTGTTATTAATCAAATGCCCAGCGCCAAACCGCGCCTTTTAAAATTTAAACAACCTAAAAAGGAATCGCGTTGTTCAAATAAAATAAAGTTTTCAATAAAAAAAATAAATATACGACTTTATAGTGCGACTTAGTAGGAATCCCAGAAACCGTCAACTCGGAGAAACGCGGGAATGTCTTGTAAAACAAAAGCACTTGCTAAATTTGAAATATAAGTGACATATATATGCTTTTAAAATTTATTTATTTGTTCAGACAAATACATAAGCAAAAAATATCATGATGTATATCGTGATACATACGAGTATGCAAACCCTACAATAAAATTAAAATAAAAATAAAAAGTTATTAAAAATTTTCATATAATATAATACATGTTCACGCGAATATGTGTTTATAACATTGATATTTGCGAACTTCGAAGCCTAACATACCAAAGAGAATTGCCTTAGGGGTGAAATTCCTCCCTTGTAGGGAAGGCTTTCAAGGAAGATCCCAAAATTAATATTCATATTTTGAATTTGTGTTGCTATGTAGACCCATAATGCATATTTACCGAAAACATTTTCTATGGTTATATCATATATTATTAAACCCTTCGGAATTATTTTTTTTATTTCTGAACATCATTGCAATTGGAAAATACGAGTATTAATACTAACTTTTACCTCTATATGTAATATATAAAGTTGGATAATTTATATAGCGCCATTTTCCTGAAAATCAGCTCAAGGGCACTGTACAATAAATAAATCTTGCAGCTACAGAGCGCATGGACGGTAAGAAATCTTGACACACTTTAAAAATTGACGAAGATATTTAGTACATTAATGAAATTAAAAAAAATAAAAAATAATAATGACTATAATAATAATGACAATAATAATAAAATGAAGTAAGATTATAATACGTCTTACAGCTAATGAGCGCATGGATGGTTGAGACCCCATTAACAAAATGTGTATTAAATAAACGTAAACATTGAGCATCGTAGTAAATTTGTCAAGTGTTCATGCCAAGAAATAGGCAATAAAAAATTAAATAAATATAGCACTGTTTCAACGTTATGGTTAACAAAATAACGATCGGTGTCCGGAGTGTAGCTTTTGTATATAGTAAAATAAAAAAATAGGATTGTAGGTAGCAGGTACAAATATTCTGCTGTTTTTCTTCTTAATTTGAGGCCGTCATTCCCCATGATTTTCTCTAACTTTCCAGACTGTTCCGCAAGTCACAATAGTTATTTAATATCAGTAGTACATAATCTACAAAACCATAGTCTTACAATACAGTTAATTTCATGGTTTTTAAGATATATCAATACAGTTGTGAATAGCAATGGGCTGATGACGATTTTTGGTGTACCTCCACTTAGACTGGAAATTTGTGTGGTGTTCCCGATGCATATCTTACTTGCGTTTCTTCATTGGTATATATATCTCGTATGGTAAGCACATATTCTTCCGGAACGTCATGAAATCTCAATGCTGCCCATATCAGGCTTGGGGTCACCCTGCCGAATGCATTTTCTAGCTATATAAATACCATATGTAGGTCTTTTTAGGCAACTCGATATTTTGCGACTAGGATTCTTACGGTTTGAATTGCGTCTTTAGTTGACTTTCCCGACATAAAGCTATATTGATTGTCGTAAATATTGACGATATTCCTTATTAAGATATTGATAATCCTTTCGTATATTTTCATGGCGTGAAACATAAGCTTTATACCTCTATAAGTGTCACACTTTCTAGAGCCTTCCTTATTTTTGTAGAACAGAAGAAGATATCTCTTCCTAAAGTTTTTCGACATTGATACTCAAGTCAGTATTTTATTATAGACGTTGAACAGCCATTTATGTTCTACTTCGCCATACTCTTTTTACAATTCTGCTTGAATATTATCTGGCCCCACTGTTTTTTATTATTTTATTTCTGATATGGCTACTTTAACTTCTGTCTGAGTGATTTTTTCAACTGGTTCAAACACTTGTTGCTCTAACGCATAAGTTATTAGCAGAAACTTTTTATTTAGTAGAATAATAATATTTTTTATTTATCGCATTCCATATATTGATTTCCTCTATGACCAAACGTCAGCGTCAGCGTATTGTATTTAAGTGTTCTAATAGATTTGGCCTTTTTTTTTCTATATGGTGCTATTTTGTACATTCTTTGTGCACCCTTAGATGTTTCTAGGTCATCATAAGATCTTTGATCAATGCCTCATGTTGTACAGAGGCAACCAATTTCTTTGCTGCCTTTTTGGCTTGCTTTTGCAACGCCCAAAGACAAATTTACGAATCGTGTATATCGCCAGTGACGACATACAAACTAAAAACTAAAATGCAAGGAACGATCAATGTAAAGACAGATATATGTTCGGTGTATGTCTAAGAGACAGAATAAGAAATGAATAAATTAGGGGCCGAACCGGAATCGTGGATGTCATGTATCGTGCTGCAAAATTAAAATGGCGGTAGGAAGGACACTTGGCGAGGCAGAATGATGGCAGGTGGACACCCAGAATAATAAAGTGGAGACCGTGGGCGAACAAAATAAGTATTGGAAGGCCACAGAGAAGATAGGTCGATGACATTGCCTCGATAGTCAGTAAAACATGGATGATGAAAGAGGGTGATAGGAAGGAGGGGAGACGTTTGTAACGTTCGTTTGAGACGAAATAATAAGGCTGTGGAAGAAGAAGAAGTGCATTGCCCGGAGTTCATCATTCTCGCTGTCGCATTTACAGTTGGACCAGTTTTTGAAAGCAGTTTTCTTATCTTTAAACAATAACAACCAAAACATTAATTCAAATAAATCGTAACCATTTCAATTGAATTCATGTTTTTTTTCGGTTTTTCGAAAACGAAATTTATAGAAAGTATAAGTGCTAATAAAAAACTAAGCATGTACAATAAATTTTATGGAATGATTTTATATGTAAAGTTTATATAAATTATAAAAGTAGCATGGATGATTGGCCTCGAGAGGGGAGACTACACTTACGGAGAAAAAAAGTCAATGTTAAAAATCTCAATTTTACAAAAACGTAGAAATAACATTGACTCCATATTTATGTTTAATTTACTGAATGGCTTAATTGATGTACCATCGTTACTGGAACAACTGGCATTCAATGTTCTAATCCGCCGGTTGCGAAATAATAATGTCCTGTTCTTCGATCAACACAGCACAAACTATGGCTTGCACGCAACAATGTTTCGATTGTGTCGTATTGTAAACTTGAGATAAGATCTGGACTTGATTGGTGTAAGTTTTTATTGATTTTTAAAAAATCATTAAGATAGACCGAATCTTGTCTTAAGGTAGTAATTTTTATTTTTTTTTGTCCTAGCTTTAATTTTATTTAGTTGTATTTTATTTTATTAGTGCCTGTATTTATTATAAGAAATTGTATTTACCATCGTTTGAATGGACTGCATAAGTCAGTCAAATAAATAAATATATTTTAATAATATCTATTCCCCATATAAGGTTAGTAGGACGCATATAATATTATGATTGTGAAACAACATACTGAAAAAACTAGGTTAAAAATTTAAATACATCTTGAAATTGAAATGGATAGCTAATTAAAGGTTTTATTAACTATTACGATAATCTAAATTACAAACAGTATTCCAAATGTAGAACCTCTTCCCAAATAAATCATTTTATCAAATAAGTAGAACGGCCCGTGTAATTACAAATTACACGTACTGTTAAAATTGTTTTATGAACTTATTTTACTTGACTTTTCAAAAAAGGTTAGAGTTCTGAATCGTGCAAATATAGATATTTTATCCATTTACAATTATTTTTGTTATAAAGTAGTCTTTCTCATTCTGCGCTTAAAATACGGATCAGAATAATTTTATTGTTTGCCAACATTTATAATTCAAGTCGTGATGGTTGTAAGATCCTTATTAGATGATAATTCAAATGATTGTTCAATTTTTTGAATTCTTCGTGATCTCCGTGAACATTAACATCATATCTTTGAATCTTTTAAGGAATTTAGTTATTTCCATTGTTGAAATCGAACATTTTTAATAAAACGTGTTTTTTAAAACTATTTTAGTTTTTGCTAACCCTTTTTGTTAGCCCTCGAAGAACAGTAACTATTTTAGTTTATTTTATTCATTTGATTTTACAAGGTTAACGGGAAATATCTTTTACATTACAATTTAAAATTAATTAGGGTCCACGTAATGATGTCAATTGAAAAAAAAAATGTTTAGTACTAATAGTAGCATATTTTTATTTTAGTACTTAATAGTAGCATAAATTTTTTAATTCCCGCGAAAACGGTTCACATTGGCCGCGCCCCTAATACGTCACGATTCGGTTACATTTTTAAGTTTGTTTGTGACCGTATTATTTTAAATAGAACGACGTCACGAATCTTGATGTCACAATCGTCGAGGCCAATCACGTCCCGTTTTTGTATAGGCATATTTTTTAACAATTTTATTTTTTAAATTATTGATGAAATCTTTGTTCCACAATATCCATATTGATTTTGAAAATACATTAATTTTTTCTTAATCTATTTCCATGTAATAAGCAAATAATATTGGAGATTGAATAGATAATTACTTTACGCTTAGGCGCAAATTTTCATATTAAAATGATCCCGCTCCCTAGTTGGAGCATGTGGTGTCCACAAAGATCCTCCAGGCATTTCTGTCGGCTGTGAGCTCCTGTGCGTCTTCCCAAGTCAGGTTTGTGTCCCGTAGTTCTAACATGAACTGCCGACAAACAGTCAGCATTGGACGTCCAGGACGTCGAAAACCTGATGCCTTGTAAAGTAGGCAAGCATGGTTAAGGCTTTTAGGAGGCATCCGTAGTACCTGGCCAAGCCAACCCTATCGCCTCCGCTTGATGACAGCTGTCGCCGGAGTTTGCTGCGTCTGTTTTCTTATTAATTTATTCCGCACAAAATCGAACTACCGCACACCCAAGATTCTTTTTAGTCTCAAAACTCAATATTTTGCTGTTTTTGGCCCTAGTGAGGTCCCACGATTCGCATTCGTTGAGGAGAATAGTTGTTATGCAGGCTTTATATAGGCGGCATTTGGTTTTCACTGAGTTAATATCTAATCTCCAGACAGCCTTCATACTTTTAAATGTGGCGCCTGCTACTCCTAGCCGCACTCCCAGTTATTTTTTAAAGCTGCCATTTTCTGAACCATATACTCCCAAGTATCGGAAACTTTCGACCCTTTCAATGATTTGGTTTGACAGATTCAAAGGTTTTTGGGCATCGAAGTATGTACACAGTGCGTGGGTTTTTGCAGTATTGATTTTTAAACCCATGCATGCGGAGTACCTATATAGGCTATCTACAGTGACCTAAAGACCCGTGAATGAATCGTCAATAATAACCGCATCATTGGCATACTCTAGGTCGTTTTTGGAAGGAGGAGATGGATATTCAATCAATCAAGTGAAATTGACTTCATTAGGATAAAGTCCATGAGGATTACAAAAAGGAACGGTGCAAGGGCACAACCTTGACGAACTCCGGTGGTGACCTCAAACCAATTCTAACCACATAAAATATATTGAAGTGATATGGGCCAGATAGCTCCCCAATACACTATTTCAAAATAGGCCAAAACAATGTTATCCAACCTCAAGTATGATTCAGTTTTGAAGATGCCCATCATCAAAGTTTATCATTAATCGATATGCATATTATATGAAAAGAAATTTATAATGTGAAAAAGGCGTATTAAATATAAGCAGAAAGATGAAATGCTCGGTATTTTCAATTGGTTTTCCAGCTCATTTTGTGGCTTTATGCGGAAGAAATTGCTTATGAGTTATCCCTATAACACTCAAAAATAATTGTGGTTATCACATGAAGGCGCTTAAAGGCGACAAAGAACAATTATTGTGGCTTGCGGTGATCTCCTTTAATGGAATTGTGGACAAAGCACATGGAGGTGCAAAGTAAATATGTGAATGGAAAAGGTGAGTAATGTGTCTGTGGCTTTATGCTGTAAATAATTCGTTTCGTAAATTCATTCGTATCGTATGAGACGGAACGAGAGCGAAATGTGGTTTTGATTGCGTAAGAATGAGATGGATATGATGACGAACGAACGAACTTAGGAAACGAAATTGTGACAGAATAAGCCTGCCGATTCCCTATCATCGAATCAGTGCGACAATAGTCCGCTGACATGCCCATCCCACACGCAATAACTGTGCTTGTCGAATGCTAATAAATTAAATTATCGGCGAAAGACGTCATCCAATTCTTTTGATATTAAATATTATAAACATACTTTAGCACCTTTTTTAAAAAGCAAAATATTTTATTTGATGTTAACTATCGTCAGTTTACAGAGATAATAAAGCAAGTTTCACATTTAAAAATCAGATTGGAGAGATTCCACTAAGATCTTTTTAGAAACAAACTCGAATGTATATATATTACAACAGAGATGAAGAAGGAGGACGTTTTAGAGAAGGGAATATACAAGTCTAGGCATTAACAGGGCTTGCTGGTTTTGGCTGGTTTAAGTGGCCGCTTTGCGCACTGTCTAACATTCACCATTCTGCCTATGTAAACATTCAGATTTCTTCGATTCTTTATTTTGTATTATTTATTTTATTTTTTAACTGAACACAATACTCAATTTTATCATAGCACAATTATATTTTTTTGTGTCCCGATTTGTTAGAAAATTCCATGTTAAGTCAGGACTCTTCTATACATAAATCAAAACATTTATAAACATATTAAACAATATATAAAATAATTCAAACAATACAGAAAATAATTTATACGTGTCAAGATATATGTCAAGAAATGGAATGCAAAAAAAATATTTAATAATACTTGACAACATTTTATTAATAATTAACAGTAATTTTATTAGTAATTTAAAATAAATACAGAATAATTCAATAGTTAAAATATGTATTTACAAATTATTAAGCATCACTGTTAAGTTTATTCCTCTTTTATATACTTTGGACCCCTGTAGCCTTACGTGTCATGTACAAGGCTAAGGTACTGGACAAAATCGTTTTTGTTTGTCTTGGAGATGGGATGTTCGATCACTGATTTTGGTTTATTACCTTTATGAGTCCAATCACCATTGTTGCAAAGTTCTAACTACTTTTATCTACAGAGTGGATATCTGTTAAGAATATTCCATCTTTCTTGCATTCTGCTTCAAGATAATGGCATTGCAAATTGAAAAATGGGCACTGAAATAACAGATATTCGATACTCTGTGAAGAAATATCATCGCATGGACAATAGTCATCATTCCTTAATTTAAACCTATAAAGATAACTTCTCATAGCTCCGTGTCCGGTGAAAATTTGGGTCGTTTCGAAAGTACTTTGGTGATGATGACGGAAGTTTGCTGCATCAGCCAGCGCATGTTAAGTTTATTTAAAGATGATGTACAGATATATGTATATAAATAATAATGAAGACACCATCGATCATGGGCCTTACTTATTTTCTTATACCAGGTTTACATAAAGAAATAACTTTACCCGGTTTAACTATTTATAACCGATATAAAAAAGGCTTACTTATAAAAATATTTATTACCTAGAATACCAATTCACAGGTTATTTGATGCTTATTTTTTTTAAACAGTCAACACTGATCTGTGCGCGTGCGCAGTAACTTTTATAACAACAACAAACAAAAACAAACGTCAAAGTCGAATCGAGACTACTGTCAGTGTAATGGAAAACATGAAAACCGTTAGAAAAAGAAATCAACATTGGGAAGAAGAGGAGAAGGTAAAAACGAGTTCTTTAGTTTGTTCGTGTTTCTTTTTTATCACAATTAATTAAAACACATACAAGCAGATAATATTTTCAGATATTACAAGATACAAATTATTGAAAATCGCTTGAATTATATTGAGAAGGTCGCAGGACTTCGAAATTGTTTAAAATCTGTTAAACCATCCATTTAGATTACCAAAAAATATGACTTTTGACAGATCGCGTGCTTATTCCAGCGTTATACGACATTATGTGCAGGTATAAGTTTCTATAGTCGCTATCCCAAATTTAAACTTAGTTTAACTTCATGCGAGATTTATAAGTAATACTTTTTTCTATACCATCATTATTCTACCACTTTTCTCAAGATTAACTTTATACCTGATTTATAAGTACTTACAGTCAATCTGTTAAACAAAATGGATTTTTTACCCTTGAAAATAGACGCACTGAATCTGAATCATGCTATTTACATAAATTATTAAATAATAAAGTAGACTCTTTAACCTACTCTCAAAAATCAATCTCAATGTCCCCTTTCGAGTGACAACAAATAAGTTTTTATTCCATCTGCCAGTCTGTAGTCTGTAGCACTAACTATGCACAACACTCTTTCCTCTACCGTTCTTGCTCTAACTATAATGTTTTTTTTCATCTATTGATATATTTTACATGCCCCTTAATTTATTTAAAAATAAATTAAGACTTCTTATCTCTGGCTGCGATACGGTTCCACTTACTATTTAATGATGCTCACACTTACACACACCTGAACACTTAATCCCACACTAATACACATAAACACACATCTACACTAACTCTCATACAAATACACGTAAACACATCCTTTTGTTGTAACACAATTTAATAACATGTATGATTTTCATTTAGAAACTTCGCTGGTCTGTCTTTAAACCGTATTTTAAAAAAATGATATTATATCATTGTCGACTGGTTGTTTCTTTAAAATAAATAAATAAATAATAAATAAACAAGTAAGACTTATTATATATTTATTCCCGAAACAATCTTATACGGTGGTTTCTACCCCTCGATAAAATCCAATTATGGATCTTTATCTTAAATATAGACGTTGTTTTGGAGAATTTAGTATGTTCATCCAAGACTTTTGAAGCAATATATGAACAGTGTCTCCAAGCGAACATCGCACGTGTTCTCGGTATTAAGTAGTTTAGGTTATGCGAAAACCTCTTACAGGCATTCTGTTGGGATCTCCTTCCTGACCGTTCATCTGTTGATATTTGTGAAGAGATAGTTAATAAATTTAAATGTTTTTACTATTTTGTCATTTGAAATTTATTAAGTTATAAACCCTTACAGATTACATTCATTGAACATTTTTTATTTTTTTATTCACATTATATTGTTCGTCAATTAGGTTTATTTATATATGGATGCATAGAATTAAGAATAGTCCAGAAGGAGCGTATAATCATATTTGAATACATCGGACTGTGTCCGAAAATGCCCCCACTATGCCTCCCTTTCGCCGCGCGCATTTGTGATGTCGCCGCGTAATGTTGCACGATGAGAAAAAATATAATCATAACACAAATGTTAGGTAAAAAAAAAAGGAATCTGTTTATTTCTCTAAAATTTTATTTTGCGGAAATTTCGATTAACACCACAGAGTAGATAAGTAAAGGGTCATTTAATAAGAGTGATTGAATTAATGAACTTTGAACTTAAAGTACAAAATAAATTTTATTTAACATAAAACGGATATTTTTATATCATGTTAAATAATATTTGATATTTTAAAGATAATGTCGGTGAAATGCCTACCACAGAATTGTTTTATCCGAGGTCCAATTTTCATTAGTTCTCTCATTAGATGAGCAAAGTAGGATAAAAAAAATTACTATCCTGGCAACACTAACAAAATGTCCATTTCGATTTCATCGACGATAATTCAATTTTTAAGTAATGTATTTGCTACTTACACATTCATTTTCTATGGTTGTTAAAAGCTCTCCCCCATCCAATTATTCCATAGGAAAGCGATGACTGTACAAGTTCATATATTTTGTTTTATTTGTGTTACTAGTGCGATGTTTTTACATGAGAAATAAATAAAAAAAATTCTTGTACACTTTTGAAATGTTTTAAAATCATTATCATACTCAAAATTTTATTATTGAATTACGTCATTACCATTTCCCAATTTCTTAAATTTTTTACCTGTTAATTTATGTGAAGTTTATTGTTAAAACCTTTTTTGACGTGAATTAGATTCACATGACTGAATTATTTCGCCTACTAGACAACGCCTGATAATTATATTTATTATTGACCTATAATAGAAGATTATAATTTGATGATATTAAAATATAAACAAAGCTTTAGTAGTAATACAAACATCTACTGAAGAAATATTCCACAAATCACAACTTATGACACCAAAACGAAAACACACTAAAACAATACTCACTTACAGATTCAAAAACTACTCTTACTCAAATGAAAGACATAACCCCTGCAATACATCACATACAAATAATATAATCACTAGATCCTCAACACAAAGACTACTTAAACAAATACAAACTGGTACCACTTTCGGACAAAGGGATTTTGAGTATTATTCAATTAAAATCTATAACCTATTTCCACTATCTATAAAAACAATTGGTAACGAGAAAATGTTCAAAAAGGCTATAAAAAAAACGGAAAGTAGAGCTAGGTAGAAGTAAAATGGATTGTCTTATTCGACCAAACCAATATTGAATCAACTGCTCCACAAGTGTATAGCTTATGTTAGGTTTTTATTTTTTCATTGTAAGTTTTTTTATTCATTTTATAAACATAAACGGCAAACTTGCCTTTTACAAAAAATTATAATACCAACATATTTGGCTTAATACATATTTAAAAAAAAAAACATAAATTTCCTCTTACCCAAGATTTATAAAAAAAATTACCTAAAAATTATACTACATATTTAGTAGAAAGTTTAAACAATATAAGAATAAATGTAACAAAACAAATTAAATAATTAAATATTTAAAGTAATATATCAAGAAAATCATAGGTACTGTTTCGTACAACTGGGCAAAGTGAACAAAAATTGTAGTATGAAATGCATAAATAAATTAATTTAATTACCTCTCACCATCTTTGAAAAAGTTCGAAAGGTTTGTTCTATGGGAACAATACCCTACACTTAATATACCAGATACGTGGGAATAACTATTGCCGAGTTCATGAAGTCTGTTTAATACGGCATTACAAGTATACACTGTCCGTTAATCGTTGCTACAAAACGAGGGCACCTGTCTAGTCATTCTTCCAGGCACCCTAAAATTGATGAGAGATAATAGTCCAGGGCAATCCCATATTGAATTTACAATTTTGAATAAATTTAAAAGGTCTAAAATTTTTCTTCAATCGTTAAGTTTTATAAGTGATGTAAATGTACATAAATTGATTATAAACATGGATATGAAGTGTTATTTTGTTGTTTATTTCTGTCTGTTAAGTTAGTCTTCTTTGTTTCTTCTCAAATGTAAAAATATTTTTAAAAAAGTATATTGTTAAGTGTCCTCGGCACGGGTAACCCCAGTGAGGTCGCATTATTTTTATTATTTATTATAGTTTGTAAGACAAAAATATGAAAAAATAAAATAAATTTATCCACTGTCTTTATTTAGGAAATGAAATATTTCAAAAGTTCTCATTTTTCGCTTCTGTGTGTTAGTAAGAAAACATGGCGCTCTATTAACAGATTGCTAGAAAATGGGGAATGACAGAGATTGATTGTGGAAAAGTGTTTTGTATACTATTTTCCTGTTCTTACATTTTTGAAAGCTCAGGCAACATCGTGCATGAGTAAATATAAAATAAATCGTGGTTTTTGTAAGCGTAACAGATGTGGAAAATTCTCACGCATCATAAATACTGTAGTATAGAATTCTTAGGAAAATTCAGTATTGTTTTATTGATTTATTTTAAATTTCTTGTACAAAATCAATCCGCTTTGGCGGGTATATTCTTAGAAATAAAATTTATAATTTTTGTAATTTTTACAGCTGTTACATTAAAAATATATAAAAATATCAATAAAATTTTGAGTTTGTCCAAATTTTTGTAGACAAGGACTGATTTCAACTTTCTGGGGAGTTGTTTATATTAACATATTACAACAGAGATGCAGAACATTTAAGAGAAGGTAATATGAAAGTCTAGGCATTTACAAGGCTTATAACCTGTCATTGGCTGCTATAAGTGGCCACTTTACACACTGTGTAACATTCACCATTTTGCCTATGAATTTCTTCACAACAATAAAGGTTTCAGCTCTTTGACTTCACTTAAATCAACAAATGGAATAATTTAAGAAATATGGATGTTAAAAAATAGGCGAAATGGTGAATGTTACAAATTGTGTAAAGTGGCCACTCAAACCAGCCAATTACAGGTCGTAAGCTCTGTAAATGCTTAGACTTCCATATTCCCTTATTTAAGGTATTCTCCATCTCTGTTGTATTTTTTTAAAACGTGTATTTATATTGATAAGGGTAATAATAGTTTAATATTCTTCATCCTACCAAAAACTGACTGATGTAAAATAGTAACGTTTTTTTAAACATTTTGACCGCTCTGCTCCTCCTTCTCCATATTTACCTGATCTTTCCATTTGAAACTTCTTTTTATTGTGTTTTGCTGACGCTGCTGAGGTAAAGAAAGAAACGACGGAGGCGCTGTCAAGCATAACGAAAGACGAATTTTAAAAATTCTTCCAACAATTGAATAAAGGTTTTTTGTAAAATTATTAATAAAATACATTGAACCGGGTTGTGGTCCCGTGGTATTATTTTGGACTCACGAACAACAGGTTCAAATCCCCCTCTACCACAACTCGATTTCCATTTTACCAGCACAAGTCATTTACGACTTTTAGGAAAATTAAAATAATTTAGAAAATAATACGAATTCAAGTATTTCTCTCAATAAATAAAAGATCAGTGTGAACGAAGATATTATAAATCAGGTAAAAGAATTTGTGTATCTTGGAAGTATGTTTACTAGGGATGAAAAAACTGAGAAAGACTCGATTCCATTCATTTATTTCAAATACAACAAATACATTACAAACTTATCTTCAATACGTACATATAAAAAAAAAAAATACATAAAAGACACTCATGTCAAAGTAGTAGGAGAATCCTGCTCCGGAAAAACCCCTTCGGATACATGGAATAGATCAATATCCAGAGCGATGTTGTCCAGCATAGCGGTAGCCCTTCCAACAGGCATTACCATAGGGAGGTTAGTCTAGAATATTGAAATATGAAACAATCTATGCTGAGGCTGTCTTAGGTAATTATCAGAAACATACAAACCAATGCTCATCATAATCTCAGAATTTTCGATCATACCGCGCAACAATCGATAAAAATGTGTAGTCAAATACACATTCCTTGATTTCTTCTAGTCTCTAAACTGTTGTAGCCAAGCATACCCTGGAGAAACGCGGTCGGGTAGAGTCAAGGATAATACCCGCACTCTCTCATGTAGAGATATCTTTAAAACTTATTTTGGATTTTCTCTATCATAGGAGAGTACTTTAGTGTTCATGTGGCCCCCAAATCATTGAGCCACTCTCCAGTCTACTTCGCACCAAGGAGTTGTAAAGAGTTATCAATACGCGGGTATTTTTGAAAACCCTGGCAGTACGCAGAACAAATCCTAACATCTTCAATGCATTACCACTGATTGTCTCTATGTGTTCATGAAATGTCAGGGTGCTCACAAATCTAACGCCCATATCCTTAACATTCGATGTTCGTATCAGATATTGAAAGGAGGGTGAGTGCCGGGAACAGGGTGAATGGTGCACTGAAATCTACTTTAGCAAACAAATGTTTATCGCAGGAGGCAAAACTAGCAGGTCACAATGGAGTTCTAGTGCCAACTCTAATATATAAAAGCGATGTATGGAATTGGAAAAATAATGATGAAAGTAGGTTAAATGCTGTCGAAATGCGATCCTTTAGGCGAACGAGAGGTAAAACGATGTATTATAGGTGCACGAATGTCGAGATCCGTGAACTATGTAAGGCTAAGTCTTGCGTTTCCGCCAGAATCAAGAAAATGGTGCTGCGTTAATTTTTACATGTAGAGCGAATGGACAGCGAAAGAACTGCTAAAAGGATCTACGATGCTAATGTTGATGGATGCAGAAAACGAAGAAGACCGAGAAAGATATGACGCGATCAAGTCCATCAAATACTTGAAGGTGGATATGTCAAGAGTAGAAATAATCGGCGTGCGTGCATGATAAGATGTATAAATGTGGAGGAAGCGAGGTCTGTATGCAAAGACAGAGTTATATGGGTTCTATCCTCTCTGTCTATTCTTACGGAGAAACAGCGTGATGGTTTGTTGTTGTTGTAAAAATAAAATGGAATTGATAATATTAGTCCCCCCCTTATACATATTGGGCTTGCCACACACTCGACGAATGGCATGCGAAGTAGCGAGGAAAGGAGACAGAGACGTAGTGTGGCAACATTACTCGTCATGCCGCACGTCATGCTCCTCGTCGCGCCCACCTTATTTTGTTGGTTTTTTAACGCGAGTCAAAGAACCGGCAATATGACCGCGAGTCGCTGGCCACATAATCGCGCGGTCGCAGTACGCATCGAGCGCTCATACATGACACACGCGTCATTTTTGAATGATGTGTATTTCTGTGTATGGCATTGATATAATTAGCTATACTAAAAATGCATAGCGCGCACGCTGTCACAGTTTCATCGTCCATTGTAAAGAAAGACAGATGACAAGTGCAGAGCGTCGCGATTAATTGCGCGAGTAGAGCAGTTTGTGGACGGAGAGGACAACATCGGGCGCGAGAGCGGCAGCGCGAAGAGCAAAGTGAGGAGCAGCGCAAGGAGCATAGTGTGGCTGGGCTATTTAAGATCTGTAGAACACTTTTGAAATATTTTAAATGATTAGGTAAGGGATGAAGGGATGAAGGAATGAATTGAATGTGGGATCGGGCTTGGAAGGAGACAGGAAGAATGCAATTATGGGAAATTAGGGTTCTAAGGATACATAATATTTCAGGCGTTTCTCAAAGGCGACCGAAGAAAGTGCATTTTTCATATGAAGAAATAGCTCATCACAGAGTCTGAACAGAAAAGGAATTGTCGAAGAATATGGTTTATGGAGGAACGGAAAGTATTCTCTTATGGAAAAGGCAAAGCGATAAACAATTATCAGAATGAAGTTTTATTGAATACAACATGACACAGAACGGCAAACAGATTTATACTTAAAAAGCCTTACTTTTTAGATTCCTTTTACCAGGTTTACAATAAAAAATTACTACACCCGGTCCAACAATTTATAACTGATATAAAAAAAAGCTTACTTGTAAAAATATTTATTCCCTGGAATAAAAATTTACAGGTTATTTCGTGCTTAATTTTTTTAATTTTGAACAGTCAATACTGATATATGCGCGTGCGCCGTAACTTTTATAACAACAACAACCAAACGTCAAAATCAAATCGAGACTACTGTAAGTATAATGGAGAACATAGAGAAAACCGTTCGAAAAAGAAATCAAAATTGGGAAGAAGAGGAGAAGGTAAAAACAAGTTATTTAGTTTAATCGTGTTTCTTTTTTATTACAATTAATAAAAACACATGCAAATACTCGTATATAACACTTCAGACATAATTAAAACAAACATTTAAAAATCACTTGAATCGCATGAGGAGAAGGTCGCAGGACTTCGAAATTGTTTAAAATCGAAATAAAATCTGATAAACCATCCATTTTGACTACCGAAAAATATGACTTTTGACAGATCGCGTGCTTATTTCAGCCTCATACGACATAATGTGCGGGTATAAGTTTCTATGGTCATTATCCCAGATTTAAACCGAGTTTAACTTTATCCGAGGTTCATAAGTAATACTTTTTGCTATACTATCATTACTTTACAACTATTCTCAAGCTTAACATTATACCCGTTTACAAGTAAGGTCTAAAGTTTTACAAATATAACACTCATGTGCATAATAGCGTACGAATGATTTTGATACATAAGAATATATTTTTTTAAAGGAATATTTGCGTTTTTATGATTTACCCACATATTTCATATTGAGCGCCATTTTCAACGAGTTGTAAATAACTCACTATTAGAAAATGGGAATAAAGTTGGGGTAGAGTGGGGTGCGAACCACGGGTCTTCGATCCGTGAGTCCGAGATACTAGCCACGGGACCACAAGCCGAGTTTAAAATAGCTGTAGACTATGCAGTATACGAGTATGTATATTTGAAAAGCCTTTTCATTTTTCATTATTTTTAAATCTTTTAGAAAAAATAAATAATAGGTGGATTAAGATACATTTTCAGCGATTGTGGTATTTTTTATGTTTCTTTTATCTTTCATTACCTAAATTTGTATTTTTAACTAAACGTTATTCATATGTGTCGAGATTTCAAGTTTTAATAACAATTCTTTTTTCATAATAATTTAATAATGTTTCGTCATTTTTTATTGATACAGTATCTTTAATATGGCTCATTGTTTTCATTACCTTTTGGTAATATTTTTATTTTATTTTGGTTGAGGAAGTCAAATGACTTCGTATATTTGTTTTAGATTTTAGCTAAGTAGTCTTACGAACTTACAAAGAATGTCTTGATTTTTTTTGTTGCTATAAACCAAAATTGAGTTTACACTCGAATTCTAAAAAAAATATCATTTGAACATTATTTTTTTCCCTAAAACTGTTATAATTTTTTAACACTTTTACCTATGTATGTACTTACCTGCTTTTATGTTGTTTTGTATTTCATCTACATGTAAATGTCATTTGATTCTTTATTCTTATTCTTAATGTTGTTAAATATATAAGTACCTACATACTAATTTGTTGTACAGCAAAACTTTAAAATTCAAATTTCATATCTGTCATATAAAAGCTCTCTGGGAATATATAGATATAAATGAATATTGTTTGGTGAGCTATATATTAATAATTAATTTTGTTACAGGTATGTTAAAGACCACACACACAACATTAAATGGAGAAAATTTGATCGAGTAATATCGGTAAGTCCCTTATTTGATGATTATTGTGCTTAATGACCTTAACATAAAAAACTAATATGGATTTTAAATTATCCATTTTTATTGATTTAATCGGCATTAACAACATCATGACAAATTCTATTTATTATTAATTTTGAAAATTATTTATTCGTATTTTTTATTTTGTATAAACCTTATAGCCTTACACTCACCACCGAGTAGTAAATTAAATTTTTTTTTTTATTTATTTATAAACCTTCACGGATTTCATTGATTTTACAAAATATTTTTTCTCTGTTAACTGACATTCTATGGTTAATGATAATATTTTTGACATCTTTCGTAAAGTTTGTGAGAGTCTTTTGTTTAGTTTTGTCTGGTAGTTTATTGTTTAATTTCAGTCCCTGGTGTATTAGTCTCGACTGTCCTTGCCTCGTTTTAGAATTTTATATATGATATTGTTCTGATATTTATTGAGGTATATAACTAGAGTAAACATGAGCATTTGAAATATGGTCCTTCAACCTGCGGCCAGTTGGTATATGTTTGATAGAACGGACTTGAGTCTCTTGCGAGCATTTTTTGGATACTTTTCTCCTCGCAATTACTAAAATGTGCGCTAAGATACTGCACAAATCGACCTGGAAAAGATAGAGAAATCTATGGTGAAACCTTTCACTGATAAGTAATGTTTTTATCTGAAGCAAATAATTGTTTCAAATAGCTATTTTTATGTTTAAAAACGTTTGATTGATATGTTACCAGTATTTATTAATCATAAGCTATCTCCTGTCTCTGTTCTGCTCAGTTAGTCGGGCGTATAGCGATACGATGAACAAAAGTGACGCGTATGCGGAAAGGAGTGACATACTGAATAAAACTTAGAGTAGACAGTAGTAGCAGTCCGTGCTTTCAAAGTCGACGTGACGATACTTGCTCCCTCCGCTGGTCATTCCCTTTCCTTTAGGGACGACTTTATAGCTCGGATTTGTATGGAGTATCATCTCTTCATATTATATCTCAATTTGATATTTTCGTATTGTGTCCATGTTTAAAACCATTTTTTTCAAGTTTCAGTCTTTCGTCTACAATTAAATCAGTTGCTTACTGTTATCATGTAGAGCGAATAAACAGCAAAAGAACGGCTGAAAAGATTATCGATGCAAATGTTGATGGATGCAGAAATCATGAAAAACATGACACGACGAAATCCAATAAACACTTGAAGATGGACGTGACGAAAGTCGTAGTAATCGGCGCGCGAGCATAAGAAGAAGTATGAATGTAAAAGAAACGAGATCTGTTGGCAAAGACAAAGTGATATGGCGTTCTCTGCTTATCCTTATGGGGAAACAGCGTGACGACTTTTTTGTTTGTTAATATTAATCCCAAAAAATATAAATATGTTTTTTAACTACCCAATGCATCAGTTAATAAAAAAATGAAATATTTACAATTTCTTAATCCATTTCTCATGTTTTTATCGGAATTTGTAGTATGTGATATTTCCCTATAAAAAAATAGAGAATAATAAAAGTAAATTATTCAACCTTTTTAAAAGCCTAAAATAGAATTTGTGTTTGAATAAAAATACTATTAGATCTGTCTACAAATAGACCAAAGATCTGAAATTCCTATTTCCTTTTTTTCCTACACCGAATACCTTGGCCCTTAATGCCATACTTGAGAATAGAGTTTGTGTTTGCCTAGAACTCAAACCAGGCAACAAATAAACAGCTCTGTAAAATTACAATGGAAATGTTAGTCTTTCAACTGCTCGTATGGGGTTCTGTTTTATTTTTCTTATCACTTATCTGCACATAAATAACAACAAATTTAATCGCATTTCGAGATAGGTAATTTAATAAAGCTTACATATTATTGAACAGTTCTGCGTATGAAATAGAACATGAGTTAAGGACGAGTGTTTTCGACTCGATGGCAACTCTCCGATAAAAATCCTGATAAGAAATCGAGTAGAGGAATGTCCGCCTCGTATGGTTAGGGTGTTCGCCTACCCCGAGAGGGTAAACGTATAAACAACAACGACAACAACAAACCATCCCGCGGTTTCCCGTAAGAGTAGGTAGAGAGGATAGAACGCCACATCACTCTATCATTGCATACAGATCTCGCTTCTTCTACATTCATACATCTTCTTATGCACGCGCGCCGATTATTCCGACTTTTGACATGTCCATCTTCAAGTATTTGTTGGATTTGGTCATGCCATGTCTTTATTGGTCTACCTCTATGTCTGCATCCATCAACATTCGCATTGTAAATATTCTTAGCCGTTCTTTCGCTGTCCATTCATTCTACATGTCCAAAATAAACGTAAACGTAAAATGTTTTTGATATAGTGGTTTTACAGTTCAATCTTTTACTATCACTGGATTGGCACCCGAATCGTAAGTCTTATCACCTTACCTTCCTGTTACACATGGTCGAGATACACTGTATGTACTTTTCCATTGAAGTGCTCTATGCACTGCTAGATGAGGATTAAGTTTTTTTTTTTTTAATATTTAAACCAATCGATAGGTTATTAAATATAGTATTATGGATTGGCATAAAAGTAGTTCACTAATTTAAGATAGGTACACAAAAGTATGTTCAAAACAACATTCAGTTACATAATATTGTAAACTATAAAAAACAACGAAATATACAAGAAAATAATTATTATTATCTAAAAGAAACAAGACTGTCAATAAGTTTCATCATCAAGGTTTCTGTGGCTTGGATCTAAAATAGCCAATGTCAATCATAATATTATATTAGTGCAATTATTCAGCAATTTTTTGGCTTCATCATGAACTCTTTACCACGTTTGTATGTGTAAATAAAATAGTTGATTATGTACTTTTTTTATTTGACGTCAACCCATGACAAAATGCTAGCAAGACAAATACGAAATCTGATATTGACCATTTTATATCCAAGCCACGGGTTTAATGATGAATATTTTCCCAGACAAATATTTACCAAAAAATGATTTTTTTTCAAAAAAATCCTGAAAGGGGAAATCAAACTGCAGATCCAGCACCGGCGCCATGAAACATTACGGTGGAAATCAGCTTTAAAAATTAATTTTCCCAGAATTTTATTTACCAAAAAAAAATACGGTATTCGACAACGGAGTCTAATCAATGCTAGACCTCACTCCTTGTGCAGATATTAGAAGATAATGTTTTATATGATCGGTCTAACATAGTATCATATTATGGTGTGTTGTTATGTAAAAATATAAATGATCCAAAGGAATTTGTCCTTCTATAAAATGGAAATTCCATTTACGTAAATCAGACATGGCGAACCATTAAAAAATTAACATTTGATTACTTTTGTTTTTTAAATAAAAACAACATTTTACTAAACAAATATCACATATCCCCATCAGGATTGCCAAAAAAACAAAACGCTACACGGATATATTTATTTATTTAATTAATTTACAAATTAATGCCCATGGAGCGTTAGCTAAAATTACAAACATTTCAGTTGTAATTATTTTAAAACAACATAAATAATTATATTTAAATTTATTTCAACAGAGAGGGAAAACATTTTTGAGAAGGGAATATGGAATTCTAGGCATTTACAGGGCTTATGACCTGTCATTGGCTGGTTTAAGTAGCCACTTTACACACTGTGTAACATTCACCATTCTGCCCATGTTTGAACATCCACATTTCCTCAACTCTTCCATCTGTTGACTTTTGTGAAATAAAAGAGCTGAAACCTTTATCACGTAGGTGAGATTCATCCGGTTGAACCCAATCACCTACTAGGCAACGCCTGAAAACAATTTTCCAATTTTTGTACTTCTTCTTTTACCAGGTAGTAATTCAACAATGATTGATTATGTCCAAATGCTTGCAGACTGGCTGGATTTCCTCCCTAGGTTCAGCCGGATGAATCTCACCTACGTGATAAAGGTTTCAGCTCTTTTACTTCACAAAAGTCAACAGATGGAAGAGTTGAGGAAATATGGATGTTCAAACATGGGCAGAATGGCGAATGTTACACAGTGTGTAAAGTGGCCACTTAAACCAGCCAATGACAGGTCATAAGCCCTGTAAATGCCTAGACTTCCATATTCCCTTCTCAAAAATGTTTTCCCTCTCTGTTGAAATAAATTTTAACATGAACAACTCCCTAGGGAGGAAATCCAGCCAGTCTGCAAGCATTTGGACATAATCAATCATTGATAAATAATTATATTTAAAGTAGGTATACGAAGTGAAAAGGGATGTTTTTTAAATATATTAAATAGTATAACTCAGAACTTTAATTTTTTTTGTTATCCCTCTATGGAACCTACGAGCCTACGAGGTGTTTACAAAAAGTATTATACAGTTGTGAAAAACTTTAATTGTACATTACTATTATTTTTAGAATCGTTTATAAATATTCTATTGTTTATCCAAATACAAAAAACAAGTAATGTGAAAATTTATTTTTTATTGGTAATATTTATTGTAAAAAATAATGTTCCTGCCTACATAAAAAAATATTATTATATTAATGAAAAACATTTTTTATAGGTTTTTTTTTCCGAAACACGTTTTTGATATTATCATTGTATTATAATTAGATTATTGATATTACCGTTATTATTAATAATCTTAATTTGGTTTTGAATTACTGACATGACATGTGTGTATAGGTTTACTCGTAAATGCGCAAATAATGTATTTTTATTTAAGTTGGGAAAATCCAACCGCTTTATGAAACTAATTAATTTTATTTACAAAAATGTTTGTAGTCATATTCTATTGTGCAGTATAAGAACAGTATAAAAATAGGTACAATATTTTAACAGACTTTGATCATAGCGTGCCGCAAATTTTCCTTACAAAATGTATAATACATAATATTTTTTGTATGTAATATTATGTACGCCACATAACTATGCACCGAGACTAGAATAATCAGGATGTAATATATACTTAAATTTATTTAATATTAATTTATAGTTTATTCCGACACTACGGTTAAAACCATGAATAAGCAAATCGAGTGAAGATTAGTTCGCCTCCTTGTATAGTGGTCGCCGCGTTCACCTACCATCAGTGAGGTCCTGGGTTCAATTCCTGGCAGGGTGGATGTGAAATATTGATTTCAAAGCTTTTTTGATGTGCGAAATTTATTGTTCCTGCACAGGCACCTGAAGCGTAAGACTAATCACCTTACCTTCATGACACAGGTGATCGAACTAAGTTGAATTCGGTTTCTCAATACAGAGCCCTTTGCACGACTGGATGCGAAAAAAGAGATGATGGTAATGTTCTGACCCTAATCCACATCCAATAATTTATAAGACAATGCGCTCGGTTGTAACGAGTGAAGGTGAATTACAAAAAGTATTCTGTTTTAATCTAAAAAAAATAAGGCTCGACAGCTGTTGAGCCCCTCATACGGACAAAAGTCATTCTAGGATTATCAATCACTATAGTATACTAAGCTATAGTTTACCGCAAAACAATGAGCCGTAGGTAGGTACTCTTGTCGAGAATCGCAAGCGTGAGTTGAAACCATCCGTTACGCGTTTGTTGTTAAATCGAAAATTTGCAATGCTTTTGTTTCATGCAATCTTAGAGTAATAATATGCTACTGGCTAATGGAGTCGCCCATACGGACAAAAAACATTCTATGGTTATTAACCACGAAGTTAGCTACATTTTACAGTTTATTTATAATGAAACACTTTGTAATTTTTACCACATAAGAGTTTGATATATTATAACACAACTTGTTTCAGGTATTCTGAATTACCCATTACCAGGTGTTAATATAAACACCTTTATAAAACACGTTAATTGATTGTACAATTTCAAATATTTTTTTAAAATCTATTCCGCATGTTTTTATCGGTATTCTTGGTATGTGATATTTCCCTATTGTCTTCTCACTGGAAATTGAACTTGGAAACCCCCGTGCGCGACGTAAGCGTCTTAGCCATTACACCATGGGGGCTATCAATGATGATGATAAATATGGTACGTGAAAATGTTAAAATTCAAAGTCATTCGATTTTTGCATTATAAATCATTTTCAAAGTTTTATAGGCCTATGTCAAAACTGACAAGTGTGATTAAAATATTTTATGTTTTTTTCAAAAATATGCCAGCTATTCACTTGACTTATGTCACTGTCATTTTGTATCTGTCGGTCATTGTGTTAATCCTTTGAACCCCAATCAAATTTTTTAACCCCAAAATTAAATTTTAGGCTATATTTTCAAACCCTCTTTAAACTTATTCTTCGGCAGTCATGGTCCTTTGAACGTTGTATGTACAAATATGAGCTTTGAGAATGATTAATTTCAGGTTTAAATTCCAACAAATCTCTATTCCGCCGACTGTGGGAAAGCACAGTGCTACGCGGAATTGGATAAAAAAATATTTTCTTACACGTGGTAAATATTAGAATATTTAATTGTACGGTGAAATTTCTCGAAAATGTATGAAAAAATAATAAGAATTGTTTTAATAATAGAGAACTACTCTGCAACGTCATAGATTTATATGACAACGTGTCTGTTCACACTCCCACACCCATGAGCGATCATGATTATACAACCGGTAAAAAAAATCCATCTCCAGGTAGCCATGTTTTTTGACATTCGGATTTTTCGACGTTTATCGGCTACAAATTATAAAGTGTATAATTTAAACCATTCGTCATTTAATGACGGGGTTCAACTTCTGAATGTCAGAAACAAAAACAAACTTTTTGGCATTCCTACAAACTAATTCGATCATGTCAAACAATGTCGCAAGCAAGTCAGCGGTCTGTACAGTATTTATTTGCTTCTTGTCAGTTTTATTTCACCGTTCAGATGTGAGTTTTGATTACGCACCGGAATTTATGGCGTCGAGGGTGTTGTAATTTCAAAGTTTCAGAAGAAGAAGAGTCAAAGACCTCAGCTTGGAGGTCGAGAACTAATTTACTGGTACCCGTCACAAAAGATCTACACGGGTTGCAGTAACGTCAAGAGCTTATATGGCACTCAACCCCATTCTTTGGAATAAGAATAAGATCTTCCTTTTTGTGATAGTAAAATTGACTCGAACCAAATCCCCTCTGCATAGATTTGAGAAAACATGTTTAAAGTGATCTAATTCACTTCATTTATAATAAACTCGTATGTTTCATGCAACTTATTTTAATCAAGAATAGTTACACGTCATGTGGTTAGTGTTTCATAAATTGCAATAGGTATAAAAACTGTGAGTGAAAAAACATTTTTAAATGTTATATCAGCATCAGATATTTTACGACGAGCTTGGTGGGAATCGGCCCAGAGATATTAGGCAAGGTAAGCAAACACAACAACTAGTACACCGCAAGCGGACTTATCTTGACTCAAATAATGTTTACAGGAAATTTATCTGAGACTATTCAATGGGAAGCGCCCGTCAAAAAGTTTTGGTGCTGTTCCAAAAACTGCATTATTAAATTCATCTCATTCGGATGGTCTGTCGCTTTAATCCAAATTTACCATGTCCTTATCTGGTTAGCGTAAGACTGATCACATTATCTTGGTGTAACAGATGACCAAGGTAGACAGCATCTGCAGTACTTATACAGCACCTCAAGTACCTTTGGGTGCGGGTAAGGGTATTATGATGATGACGAGTTTTTGGTTAGAAATAAATATCTCAATACCCGTGTCTAGACAATATGAAGAAGAGTGTTCTGTGTCACCAGAACTCTGGATTAGTATTTATTACTCAATCGCTCTTCCCAAATAAAAATCCCTGAAATTAGTGGATTTTAGTTCACCTCTTAACCAATTGAAGGTACACGGATAAAACGGGCTATTTGCCTTTTTATCGAATTTCAAGTTATGAATGTCATTTTTTTATCACCTGAGTGAGTTCAATAAAATTGAATATTTAAAAATAACAAAATATGGACCCGTGTTTCATAAACAGCTAAAAAACAATCAAAACGCGACGATCGCTGGGAACACGTTTTTTTAAGTTAAAAAAATTAGTATAACAAATGACAAAGTGGTTGTTTTAGTTTAATCTTTTCTATAATTGTTTAGAAAAAAATATGTTTCATTAATTGAAAACTTATTTTATTATATGCACAAACCTCTCAAACAAGATTTTTATCCTTTTTTTTTTCTGTTCTGTAGAATTTGTTATCTGTCAATGAGGCTTATTTATCCTTACCTAACCTAACCGAACCTAATTAAAACCCCACCAAGTATGTCATTTGCTAGGCTGCTCTAATATCAATATAGAGGTTCGCTATATTGATATTATACAGATTGCTTGTCATTTACAAAGCAATATATGATCGAATACAGAACAACTCGGTTCTGATAAATAGGCGCGTAGGTTTTTATATTCTCCGTTATCAATTTGTATCTTTTTTGGGTGATCCCGTGTAAACACCTAATTGAAATCCGTGGTGAAGTGGCCTCCGTGGTGTAGTTGCCTTCGTGTAGTAGTGGTCAAGACGCTTGACTCACACATGAAAGGTTCCGGCAAAAAAAAAAAAGTGATATTTCTCAAGCCTGGATGTTTTGTGACGTAATTCACCACTATAATTGAGCCTCCTGGCTTGTTGTGGTGCAATTATATATATTTTTTCAAATATTTAATAACATAAACAATGACGACGGGCTAAAATTAAAGTAAATACTGCAATTGTTACTGCATACTACAAAAATGATACGAAATGTCCCTACTGCCGACTGCGACACGGTACAAATTAATAGTAAACAAACACATTTTTTATTCGTCAAAACACTTAGCTTACCCTGAAGATAGCTCCTGCAAAGGTAGCTGAAACGTCCGAATTAATCCAACTTACATGGAAACACCCAAAAAAGATATATATTTGTAGGATTTAGATTGTTAAAGGTTGTAGCTCCTACTCCAGTTAGAGATTGACAGAAAAGACACGACGTTGCTGTTTAATGCGTATTTATTACACTGTGAATAAGATACATCACTTGGTTATACACGCGGCGATGATGGGTTGAAGAGACTGGACTTAAACTACATGCTGAAACTGAGTGACTTCGTCGAGCTGGACTGAAGTAAACTGAATTTTTAGGGCTGACTGACTGGCGTTGCGTCCTGTGGTCTCTTTATAGACCACATTTCTTTGTAGTCCATTTCTTCATGGTAGGGACGATGTGAATACACTGCCGAACGATGCCCTCGATTTCATGTTCAATACTGATAGAGTTGCATTAAATGTGATATTGGATTCTTGTTTTCTTCGGTCTTCACACTATTTCAGGTGAAACGTTTAGCACGTGTATGTCATCGATCATGGACTATGAACTCTACATATCATTTACTCTGTTCTGTGTTTGTATACAGTTTGGCAATACGCATCCCGGGTTCGATTCCCGGCAAGGTCAATATTAAGGGCGATTTAAGCTGCAGTAGTTCTTACTTACAAGTAAAAAAATATTATCTTGCCTCCATGTATTAAATATTGAGATACGCTTTGATTGCAGTACCATTACAGTGTCATATCCATTACTGAGTGCTGATAGGGAAATTATAAATGTAATTGCTTTCTTACATTTTGGTATCTTCTCATTTTGTATTAGGACATCATAAAAGTCTGGTATTTGATCTTGAAACTGCATTTTTGTTAAAATTATTCAAAATTCTTTTGAAATGGTAATTTTATTAAAATTGTTTTGTATCTTGTCTGCCGAGCAGCGTGGAGGCTGCTGGAATAGAAAATATAATCTAGAATTTACAATAAGAATATTTAAACATTCCACAGCATATTTTTAACTTTTATAGCTGTTTCAAACTACAGCAATATGAACGTCATGCTAATATTAAACATGATAATTTATTATTTTTTGCTCTCCCATTTTTGTGAATAATACATATTCAATGACATATTAAGACATGCAAAACTGGCAATGTTTAACCCTCCCGGGCCTAATAGGGGTATTCCAAAGCAGTGTATTTTTTCAACAACTTTTTTATTTATTATTTTACATATATTTCTTATTTTTTTTTAATTATTAATAAAACATATAATATACATAAATTGTATATTTGAAGCACTAACTTTGTGGTTATTTCTTAGAATAAAACAAATAAAAACAGCTTTGTTTTTACTACTTTTTTTTTCTACCGACCGGTTTCAAAGCTAAACCACCTTCTTTCTCAAGATATACTTAACCATAACTATACTGTATTACTTAAGTATACCTCGATAAAGAAGCTTGTATAGCTTTGATACCGGTTGGTAGAAAAAAAAATACTGGTTAAAAACAATGTTTTATTAATTTTATTTAAGAAATTATACTCCCAGGAGTTTAAAAAAAAACTTACTTGGAACGTGAGACAAAAAGAAAACATTTTTTTGACAATACATAGAATCAGTTCATACAATCCAAAATACTAAAAAAACATAATATTAGAAACATATAATCGGGTTGTAGTTCCGTGAATAGTGTCTCGGACTCACGGCTCAGAGGTCCGTGGTTCGAATCCCACACTACCCCGACTTGATTCCCATTTTCTAATAGTGAGTTATTAACAACTCGTTGAAAATGACCCTCAAAATTAAATATTTGGGTAAATGAACGCAAATATTTCTTTTTTACTAAAGAAAATACACACATATATTTATTTTATGAAATTTTTATATACTTGTTTATATACCAATCCATAAGTGTTTATTTAATATTAACATATTACAACGGAGATGAAGAACATTTTAAATAAGGCAATATAGAAGTCTAGGCATCTACAGGGCTTACGACCTGTCATTGGCCGGTTTAAGTGGCCACTTTTACACACTGTGTAACATTCACCATTCTCCCCATATTTGAACATCTATATTACTTTAATTCTTTCATCTGTTGATGTTTGTGAAGTTAAAGAGCTGAAACCTTTATTTATGCCAATGAGATTCATCTAATTGAATTATTTCACCTACATACTAGGCAACGCCTGAAAATCTTATTTTTTCAATTTCTATACTTCTTCATGGACCAGGTGGATTTATCAACAATATTTTAAGTTTGTCCAAATTTTTGTAGACAAGGACTGGATTCAACTCCCTGGGGAGCTGTTAACATTAACATATTACAACAGAGATGATGAACATTTTAAAGAAGGCAATATATAAGTCTAGGCATCTACAGGGCTTATGACCTGTCATTGGCGGGTTTAAGTGGCCACTTTACACCCTATGTAACATTCACCATTTTGCCCATATTTGAACATCGTTATTACTTTAACATCAACAGATGAAAGAATTAAAGTAATATAGATGTTCAAATATGGGTATAATGGTGAATGTTACAAGGTGTGTAAAGTGGCCACTTAAACCAGCCAATGACAGGTCATAAGCTCTGTAGATGCCTAGACTTCTATATTGCCTTCTTTAAAATGTTCTTCATCTCTGTTGTAATCTGTTAATATTAACAGCTCCCCAGGGAGTTGAATCCAGTCCTTTTCTACAAAAATTTGGATGAACTAAAAATATTATTTATTTGATAACCTGTGGATCGGTTCAATTAATGATAAAAAATGTATGTTTTCTAAATAGATAAATATACAGCCTTTTATTTACCTTAAATCACATATATTTAAATTCGTATTTGTTGAATCGGAGAAAATAAATATAATATGATGTATTTAGTTTTTCATAAGTCTACATGTTCATATAATTAATATTTACCCACTATGTCCCATCGAAAATGTTTGAGAGTAAATAGCTTATGGTCAACATTACGAAACGAAGGTAATAATTTATTCCGCCTCAGATTCCAAAGTTTCGAGTCCTAACAACAGAGGACATTTTCAATTCATTGCTTTTATTCGGAGTCCGGACTTTGTCTTGACTAACTCGTAATGGCAGAAATTAAACAACTGGCAATCACCTTATATTACAATATTACAACATACGAATACTTAACTAGTGATACGCAACGCTAGGAATAAATTATTGTAATCAAATTAATATAAATATATATTTGTATATGGAAACCAGACGTCATGATTATCACTGGCAAGTAAAAAAGCTTCAAATTAAAGAACAGCGGAGAATCAAAATCTCTTATATTTACTGTTCTCCATAGTCTTAACCTTAGAGTAATAAGCTAATAGAGTTGCCCATACGGATAAAAGACTTTCTACACTTATTTGTTTATAAATTTGTATAAACCACTTTAATTTTTTTTTTTTTATTACACTTCGACCGGTTTCGAGGTTACTACCTCATCGTCAGGAATTTAACTAACTTATAAATACACGCGTTGCTATTTATATAATAAAATATTGTATAAAAGAGACAGAAAATTGAAAGAAAGAGAGAGAAAGAAGATAAAATAAATCATAACGGGAATAGTTTTAAAAGAGGACTCGAAGTTAAATTTAATTGATTATTTATTATTTGAAGTTTTTGGTTAACGGCTTTACTAATTTCTAATCGTTCTAAATTATCTAAACGAAAACCATTTTTATTGACATGCAAAATTTCTACACACGTTTCTTGATTAAATTCATGGTTTTCGGATATAAGATGATTTGCGAATTCTGAAAAATTATTATTGCTCAGACATCTTATATGTTCTTTGATTCTAACTTTAAATTTACGTGAAGTTTTTCCAATATTGAAATTTGGGCAATTTAAACAATTTAATTTATAAATTCCCGAATGATTTAATTTATCATCCTTATCTTTACAATTTGTTAATATTTTACCTTTGTTATTATTAGTATAAAAAGCTGGCCTAATATTGTTAGGTAAAATTTGTGCTATATTATTAGAAAATGAATTGATGTACATAATTCTACGCCAGTTCTCATTTTTATTGGAAATATTTTGGGAACTGTATAAGTATTTTTTCTTAAAGTTTAATTTGAGTTTTTTATTCAATTTTCTGTCTCTTTTATACAATATTTTGTTATATAAATAGCAACGCGTGTAATTATAAGTTAGTTAAATTCCTGTCGATGACGTAATAACCTCGAAACCGGTCAAAGTGTAATAAAAAATAAAAAAATTAAAGTGGTTTATACAAATTTATAAACAAATAAGTGTAAAATGTCATACCACAAAGTGAAAGATGTTTTTGATAACAATAATAAAAGACATTCTACTATTATTCTGCCGTCATAATAAAGAAAGACGTTTCTACAGAAAATAAAAAACGGAGAAAATAAATATTTTGTAACTCGGAAATTGAAAAATTCGCCACGTGAAAAAAACTACAAAAATTAAGTATATTATTATGCGACAGTATGTATTATGGTTTGCCCTAACGTAAAGATTAATTTTAATAAATTTGACCTTATATATTTAAAAATATTTTTTTTTTTATTAAAAAAAAAATACAATAAAATATATATACTGCAATGAAAATAGGTTTCCAGCTAGAAAGGCCTTTTTGTTTAGTTATTAAGTACATGTTTTTCTTTCTTAGTGTTATTATGCCAATAGATTCTTCTCAACTAAATAAAATAGACGTTACTGGCCATTTACTGCTTTTCAAACTAGTAACGCCGACCTAATAATCTTAAAGAGTTTATATCGTATATGATAGGGTTGAGGTTATTAAATATAGGATTATGTTTATTTTAGGAAGATAATTCAAGTACCAGTAGATGCGTATTTTTTCCTGATTCCAAATACGTGTTAAACTCATTTTTTAAAAAAATGTCAGACGCGTCCTTCTTTCTTACGACGGCAGTATTGACCACGACGTTAGCTACAGATTACAGCAATAAAACGGGCCGTAGGTATTCGAGTAAAGAATTGCAAGCGCAAGCGCAAACCGAAACCATCCATTATACGTTTGTTGTTAAACTAAACACCAAACCAAAATCAAAACAATAATTTGGAACGCTTTTGTTCGATGCAAAAGAGAAATATGTTGATAAAATATACATTTATCAACATCGACATTATTCCAGTATCCGTGCAATTGTTAAAGTGAAGTGTTTCATAAAAAAAACAAACCGATGAACTTAAAAGTGAGTAAACAATTTCTATGCAGTCCAAAATATTTCTTCTGTTATCAGTGTACAAAGCATGAGAGTTGATGAGCTGACCAAACAGACTACGAGGCGGATATTGCTGATCAGATCATGGTTAACGTGTTCGCTCCATCCTCAATTCTTCCTTCTTTACGGAAACACTTGTACTTCCTTGCGGCTTGACCATGGAATCATCTGTGAGCTTTCTTTGATTTTTCCACAGCTTAAATAACGTCTGGTCTGAAATCAAATATTGAACTAAATAAAACACTTCTTTTTTAACCTGTTATTTTTTTATTTCTACCGATCGGTTTCAAAGCTATACAAGCGTTTTTATCAATCTATACTTTACTAGTTTAGTTAAGTATATTTTGATAAAGAACCTTGTATAGCTTTGAAACCGGTCGGTAGAAAAAAAAATTGTTTAAAAACAAAGTTGTTTTTATTTATTTTATAATAGTGAATAACCACAAAGTTAGTGCTTCTCATATAAAATTTATAATTCTAACGTTGAAATATTATGCTGCGTATGGATCTAATAAATCATGTTGTCTTGTAAGGATGGGAAGCGTAATGTGAGATGGTTACGATTTTTAAAACTAAACAGGAGAGAATTGAATAAAATATTTCTTTATTTTGTTATTTATTATTTTCTGATTTTTATATTTATTTTTTTTATTGTTTTATTTTCATTGTTTTTTATTTAATCATAAAAATATATATTTATTACAAAAAAAAAATACAATAAAATATCTCAAACTCTATGAGGCCAAGAGCCCTGTAAATCACTTTTTTAATTTCTATTATTTCCAAGTTGTTTAATTTCAATATTTTATTTCCAACATGAAGAAATTTAAATAGTGTCTTTATTGAAATTATGATTATTTTCTATCAGATAGATTGCAAATTCAGAAAAAATATTAATATTTAGGCGCCTTAAGTATTTTTTCACTCTAGTATTAAAGTTTATTTTAGTTTTTCCAATGTAGATTGAATCGTAATCGTTACAATTTAATTGTCATATGCCAGATTTATTATGTTTAGGGACTTAGCCTTTGTGATTTCTAAACAATGTTCCTTTATTATCAGTTGTGTAGAATGCAGGTTTAATGTTTGGTGGTAGGAAATAAGATAATTGTATAGAAAAATTGACATAAAATGAATAAGGTTTTTTTATTTATTTTATTATATTGAATAACCACAAAGTTGATTCTGTAGTTTAACCTTTTAACTGCATCAATTTAGACAAAAATATCAGGTATTTTTATAACAGGAACTGATTAATCCATATTTTTGTAACGTGTTATTTTTATCACTACTAATTTAGGCGTATAAAAAAAATATAATAATAATAATTTAAAACACGTGGATGTCTGACACAAAACATGACTCATCTATGGCATGACCCCATACACTGAGTCATGAGTCATATCATAACCAATATTTCCGTATTGTGAGATAACCAAACTTTGCGTACTTCGTGTTATGTCGTCGCTGATAGGATTAATTTTTAAGTTTGATTCATGATATCATAAAATTATATTTATATACGACAATAAAAGGCGAAAAAGATTCATTACCCTTACAGATTTACGCCAGGACGAGCATAGAATAAAATATGTACGTATAAACTGGAACCTCTTTTTCAGGGGGAGTGTTCTACGCAGTACTTACCGTGTAAAAAAAGTACTAAAAAAACGAACAATGGTGGAATGGTTTCGTAATCAAAAAATTTTTGGATTTAAAAATAAATAAATTATGTACGTTTATTGTGCCTTAATTTTATTTTAAAATAAAAATATTTAAAAAAAATCGTAACAGTGATTATTACCCTTTCCTTGCACGTACTTCTTTGCGTCTAGTAATTAATGACAATGATGGGAATTCCAGAAACGAATGGTGCTATTGAATCGTTTATTTCAAAAATGACCAATGTGACCATTTTTAATACATAAAAGAGCTGACACCTTGATCATGTGGACTACTTCACCTACTACGCAATAGTTTTCCCTGTCTGTTGCAACAAATTTAGAAATAAATAACTCCGTAGGTAGGAAATCCAGAATATCTACAAACATTTGAACGTACTCAAAACATTTATGATTTCGCTTTTATTTGTAGGTCGTTAATTAATTAAAAATTCTAGAAAATAATCTGCGTATGCGTGCAACACGTCTTATTACATCGTGTGTTTATTTAATTATATTAGAAGTAATTTTAAAATGCCTTAACTTTTTTCTGTCCAATGAGAACAAGATTGTTGCACCAATCACAGAGTTTCTCGTGATTATTTGTGTTACACAAAGTGATGCAGGTAAACACAAGTAATTAAAATGCAATCATAAAAATTATCGTGTCACTTACATGAAAGAATAATTCTAATTTGTTATCAGAAAACACGTTTTTTTGTCCCGTGTGGAAAAAAAATAGAAGTAAATCTTTTTAAGAGTTAATTCATTACCGCTTGCGATTCTATTAAAATTTCAACAAAACGCTTCCTTCCTGTCATTGTTGCGGCCAACTGATGCAAATAACTTTTTCAAGTTTAATGGACTTGGGAAACAAAGACCTTTAATTCTTTACACTTAAGGTTAATTATTAGCAGGTAATTTAACTAAAAAGCTGTCTTTGGTTTTTGCAAAGTAATTCAACATAATAATCCTTTGTGATAACATTTACAAAATCAGTTAATACAATAAATAGCGTGGGAAGCGTTTTTTTTAAAAATATTGATTGTATTTTGCGTTCTATGAGCAGAAACGCATTTTTCATAATCTTTGTTGGATGCTCGGTTCCTTCGACCTCGGGACTGTAAGCAAGGCCTGCCCTCTCGCGATACGCGTGTTTGAAAAAAATAGGGCACGTTTGATTTTATGAAAACTATTTTACGCTATGTTTTAAAGTGTCAATCCTGGAATAATGAAAGGTTTAAGGTTTTACGGTTTTCTCCCTTTGCCACTGGTCCAGAAAAACACCGTTTTCGTTTGCACAAATAACTTTTTATTTGTGTTCGCGCTTGTTCGTTTCTTGACTCGCCGTCAGAGAGGGGTGTACATTGGAATTCAAAACAACGACCACCGGAACCAAAGGAAGGAATGGCTTGACACTTGAATAAAAAGATAATGAATCCGAAACAAATACTCACATTTCCAAGCTCGATGATGCATGGGGCTCTGCATTATCACTCAAATTTAAGCGTATCAGTGATCACGATATTGTCAGTTTTAAGCTTTAAGTGCCTCTACGGGGGCTGCTATAATTGTCGGACTACAGGCGCGGACACCTGTTAATTTTTTGACATGATTGTTTAATTTTTTAATTTAAATTATTTATTGTCAATTCTTGATGGCATACCATTGTAATGATAATAACTTTTATTTACATATAAGTTATTAACCAAAAAATACTTGGTACACTTTCACTTATTAATTTGACCAATAAGCGTTTTCTAAATTTAACATGTAGGACAAAAAGGTCAAAAGTTAGATAGATTAGAAACTTTAGAAATAAATAGGATAAAAAATAATAGCGGTAGAATTTTAATAAATCAGCAGATAGAAATAAAAAAATCACCCTTATTAGCCCCCTTAGTTGGACCCTGTAAATTGTAATAAAACAATAAATATTTTTCATAGAATAGAATCCTCTCTTAAAGTACACCGCCAACACATGTTTCAATAATTTGTCTCAGTCTGTTCCATTGAAATATTACGTATTGTGTCTTTTTCAACTTATTTTTAAATGTACCTACACTTAAGATAATATTTAGTTTTACATAAATTATCCTTATACTGTATAATATTCACCAGTCACCAGAAAGCGTTAATTGGTCAAATAAATAAAATGGTTGACATGACATTAACATTTATTTAAAACCGCTTTTTCACACTAGAATATTTCATAGTCCGTGGACTTAGCGCCTGAAGCGTAAGACTAGTCATCTTACCTTCCTGTAACAAAAACAATGGAGATACACTGAAATCGGTGTATCACTGTAGTAACCTATGCACCATTAATTATGAGCGGAAAGGGAATTATGATGAGTATTTTTACGGTATGTTTAATATTATCTTAAACATACATATGTAGTTGTAAAATTTGACATATTTCTAAATATTTGCCTTTTATTCGTGTACATCCGCCTACCATTAAATATTGTATTGACATAGTTTTGAAGGACAAAATTGACATCATTCATATTATCCTAAAATATAGGTTAACCCTGACGAAATTTGTATGAGCTTAGTCAAACGTGACAGTTTTAGCTATTTCCCGAAATAAATGTTAAGTTTACATTAGATTATTTATTTACATAAATATTAAATATGCCAATAGGTTTGGATTGTGGTCGAGTGGTAGCGTTGCAAACTCCAGATCAGAGGTTCAAAGATTGACCCTAACGACAACAGTACCATTACATGCATACTTTTAGAGACGGATAAAGATAAATAAAACCTACTAGCAGGCAACAGTCGGCTTTCGCCAAGAAATACATGCTGGGAAATTTGGCCCTTCGGACATGATAAATTAGCCCTCCGGGCTACGTTTTATTGGCCCTACGGGCCTCAGTTGATCGGCCTTTTGGGCCTCGGCTAATTAGGATCTCAGGCACCTAATGAAGGCAGCAGTGACGAAGAATTTCTCACTTAAAATAATTCTACCAAAATAAACAGATATATTATATATCTACGCAATAAGTTTAGTTAGTAAGCGACTAAAATTGAAAGGTGAAAAATAATAACAGTCAGCTGTCGCCAACTGTTGCATAATTATAAAATAAGCCTTTATGGACTTCAATAAGTTGGCCCTGCAGGCTTTAAAGAATCTGTCCTCAAGATATTATTAAATCGGCCAAATGGGCCTCAGTTAATTCGCTCATTAGACTTTAGTTGATTATGATCTCTCATGGTCTATGGTAGTTATCCATTATACAAATATTCCAATATTCTTTGATTTTTCCGCTTTATAAGTTATCCATAATAAAGATAATTATTTTGGATAACTTATAAAGCGATCGGGTTGTGGTCTTGTGGCTAGTGTCTCGGACTCATGGACCAAAGGTCTATGGTTCGAATCCCACTCTACCCCAACTCGATTCCCATTTTTTAATAGTGAGTTATTTACAACTCGTTAAAAATGGCCCTCAAAATTAAATATTTGGGTAAATCATAAGAGCGCAAATATTTCTTTTAAAAAAAAAAATAATAATCATAATAAAAGACACATGTTATGTTATTTAGGATTTAACTAAATTACTTTAGCAATGAAAAATAATACAATTTATTGGCATTTATACAAGTGAATACTATCTACGATTTAGGAAATATATCAAAATGGTTAATAGTAAATAAATTGAAATTAAAATAAAATATATGAATATTGGTAAAAAAATAATACCCCAGGGTTTCAAAATCAATATTGATAATTTGAATATAAATTATGTAGACGAAATAAAGTATCTCGGGGTCTACTTGGATAGATATTTAAATTTTTAAAAACATACTCAATATGTAACAAAAAAAAATTCATTTATGGGATGTGACGAAATGTAATAGATTTAAGAAGTAGTGTGCTTATATATATAACAATAATATGTCCACACTTAAATAATTGTTCTTCCATTCTTTTTTTATGTAATAAAGGAGAAATTCAAAATATACAAATTCTTCAAAATAAGGCAATAAGGATTATACTCAAAAGAAATATCTATTCTAATGTAGAAAGAATGCACAAAGAAATTGGCTTGCTCACAGCAAAGCAACAAATTAAATATAATGTGTCAATTTTTATACTTAAAATAATTTAGGGGATGAATAAAATAAAAACAATAATAAAATTTAACCAACAATGTCATACATATGAAACAAGGGGTAAAAAAAAAGATAAGATTACCAATGAGGAAAAAAACAGTATCTCAAAACTCATTGTACAGGGGATTGAAGCTGTACAATGAGATACCTGAAGAAATAAAGGAAATAGAAATAATTTAAATAGAAAAAATTAATTTGAAAAAATATGTTATTGAGAAATTTTGATAAAAAATTTGTAATGTTATTAAAAGTTTATATTATTTCTTAAAATGTTATGAACTAACTTTATAAAGCATAAAAAAAACATTTTTTTATTCAATTTTTCTTTATTATTTCCTTATTTTCTGTTGATTTTATTTCATGTATCTATATTTTTTATTCTGTGTTCAGGTGTTTTGTTTTATTATAATGATTTTTCAATATTATTTTTTACTTTTTTAAAGGCGTAAGCCGTCGAAATAAGTAAATATCTTCAATGTCTCAACTTTTTTGATTAAAACATTTTTTTCAATATCCGTTCTTGCAGTTTTAGCTTACGGGTATTAAATTCCTGGGATAGCGACTCTCCCCGTATAAGCAGATAAAGTTTGCATTGGAAGAATTTAAACAAAAATGAGCCTTATGCATTATACGCGTGCGACAGATGGGCCGGCACGACCGCTGACTGAAACAACAATTACTTACATTGATTTTCAAAGTTGATATGGAAATATTCACTATGAAAAAATTGGAAAAACAATCATGTAAATATATGCGTTTTGAGACGTTATTACAAAATGAGGAAGTTCAGTGCTAAGGAAAATTGGAAATAAAAAATGTTTTTTTTATGCGCGGTAAAAAATAGAGCACCAGATTGTACGGCGAAGTATCTTGAAAATGTATGATAAAAAAAATTAAAACTGATTTAAAAAAAAACGAATTACTTTAGACGACGTCATTAGTTCTTCCAAATCAACCAATTATAGTGTTGTGATAGATTTCCGGTTTACGGGAAGCCAATTCACCGATTAGCAGAATTCACCACAGAGAACTTATTTATTTCAATCTTCAAGTACAAATAATAAGTACATTAGCGGACTTATTGCTAAAAGCTTTTTCTATAGCTAACCTAAAAACAGACTGGTCAAAATAATAGTTGGTCACAAATTTGCACTAAAAAACGAATATATAAATAGTACAATATTTGCGTAAGAGTTTGTCCGAATGTTTTTAGACAAAATACTGGATTTCACCCTCTAGGAAGTCATTAAGACTCACAAATTACAACAGAGATGGAGAACATTTTAGAGAAGGGAATATGGAAGTCTAGACATTTACAAGGCTTATGACGTAACATTCACCATATTTCCTTTGTTAGAACATCCATATTTCTTCTATTCTTCCATTTGTTGATTTTAACGAAATTAAAAAACTGGAACCTTTATTGTTATAAGAAAATTTATTTGATCGAATTATTTCACATATTAGGCAACGCCTGAAAACAATACCCAATTTGTCTGTTTTGCTGAGAATAATCCATTAATAACATTTCTCGAATGAGTTACTAAATCTGGAAAACCTTTTCATTAGTTTAGAACGTGAATGTAGAAATAATATGTTTAAGAGAATTCAATTCATTTTAAAATCTTTCAGGACCCTCCCCCTGACAGCTCTAACATCCATCTAGAATCTAAATCCAACAAGCAAGATAAAATTGGTATCAGACCTATCTATCTCCTAGTTTCTGTTTGTGGTCGAGTTTAGAGGCACACCATTCTCCCTTAGTTATTTATCAAAATCTTATTCTGAGACTCTCTTCGACATAAATTCAATTTGCTGAACAGTAAAAATTTCCTACATGTTCAAAGAAATCTATCAAATAATTATGAGAATGAAGCGAAATAAATAACATTGTACCATAAAATATTTTCTAAATTGCCTCGAACACTTTAAATACAAACGTCTGATACATACATTATTACAATATTACAATATAAAAAGAAAACAAATTATCAAAACATATTTTGTCCCGATAAACTAACTATTAAATAATAGTTTGTCGTCACTCGGGTGCTTAGACATTAGTTTTAATTAATAATCAAATAAAAGAGTACAGACATAATACTGTGTACATATAAAATAATAAACATATATTCTTTTGTTTTTGGTACTTTGAAAAATATTATTAAGAAGATAGAAAAGAAAGAACTCAACAAAACCAGATAGTAAGTAAGTAAGGAAAAAGAGAAAAATAAAACAATCAAAATTAAAGAATAGCCATTTACTTGAATATATTTCAAACATAATAAAAATGTGTATACAAACATATATATGTTCGGCATACTAAATGATATAATCGATGTTCCATCATTAAAAAATTACAAGTAAAATTCAATATTCCGACTCGTAGATTGAGAAACAATGAAGTACTGTTCATCGATCAGCATAGAACAAACTATGGCCTAAATTCTCCAATGACCCGTCTTTGTCATATTGTTAACTCAAGACAAGATCTGGACTTTTTTGGTTTAAGTTTACAATGATTTAAACGAGCACTTAATAAATAGTCCAGATCTTGTCTCGATGTCCCTTATGTTTGTCAATGCTTCTTTCTTTTTTTTTAAATGTTTTAAACTATTCTTTTATTGTAATATTTAAACCCTATAAATTGTATACACGGACAATGTACGTTAATAAATAAATAAATAAATATACAAATAGTGTGTGCTCATAAATGCAATTTAAACAAGATAAAAAATAAGACAAAGTAAATCCAAAATTTCAATTCATGTCTACAGAAAAAAAAATAAGGTACCTATTAAAATTAAGATCTAAAAAATGTAAATAAAATAAGAAAGAAAAAAAAATATTAACCAAAGGAAATAACAAAAATATATTCAATGAGAGACAAAAATACTGAGTTAAAGATGGATTCAGTATTTTTTTAATTAGTAAGAAAAAATATTTTTATAAAATTACAAATATCATATTTTTGTGATATTATAGGTATGTTTTGTATTGGTTACATTTAATTTATAACTAGGTATTTAATTTTGTAAATTTGTACAACTATCTAAAAAATTACGCTACATTTATTCAGATGTTTTACATCAATTTGTACCGTTGTTTTTTGTAACTATTTCAATAATTAGTCTGCTTGTGAATTAATTAGTTTATTTGACCATTGTAGGCTGCTTTATTTTACGGGTTGTTTAACCCATCACGTAATGCAGAATGTATGTAATGGCGGGTGCAAAATACAATTATGTGTGTGAGATAGAATCGTAATCCTGAAGTGATTTGGTCACACCTTCACAAAAGTCAATGCATGGAGTAGTTGAGGAAATGTACATTTTGAAACATAGGCAGGATGGTGAATATTACTCGGTGTGTTAAGTGGCCACATAAACCAACCAATGACACGTCCTGTAAATGCCAAAAAGTGCCTAGACTTTCATATTCCCCTTTAAATATTTTTTTGCTTTTCGGTTGTGTGGAATTGGAACTGGAATTCAGCGTTGTCTACAAATATTTAAACATACGCAAATTATTGATTCATGTATATAAGTTCTAAGATATCATAGATTGCATAGCAGGACTGAAATGGCAATGGGCTAATCTCATCTAACCTAACCTAACCTAACTTATGCAACTATGTTGCGAGACAATACCCCACAACACGACCCCTAAAATGTTAAAATGTTAAAATGGAGACCTTGGGAGAATAAGCGAGGCGTCGGAAGACCCAAAAAAGATGGTCCGACAACATAGCTGTTGTAGGGGGTAAAAATTAGCTGCAAGTAGCAACCGACCAAGAAAAATGGAAGGATATTCAAACCGGTGTTGGTCCTGTGGCTAGTGTCTCGGACTCACGGACCAATGGTCCGTAGTTCGAATCCCACCAACTCCAACTTTATTTCCAATTTCTAATTGTGAGTTATTTACAACTCGTTGAAAATGGCACTCAAAATTAAGTATTTGAGTAAATCATAAGAACGCAAATATTAATTTTTTCCTTTAAAAAAATAAATATGGAAGAGGCCTAAATCGAGCAGTGGAGGACAAAAGGCTAAAGAAGAAAGAAAATATAATTTCCGCCTCGTAATGTAGTAGTTGGTGCGTTTCCTTACTTAACTTGACGTCTGGGTTGATTCCTGGAAAGGTCGACGAAGAACATTGATTATAAATGTGGTTTTACACCCCACTTTTTTACTGTCTCTGTACCGGCAAATGCACCTCACTTATGTAACATATATATGCTGCGTTCGGTTTAGCGATGCGTTGTCCTTTGCTCCATCGGGTGCAAAGGGACATCATTATATATGTATTACTCTGTCTCACAGTGAGTTTTCATTTAAAATGTATTGAGATTAAAATTTATTTTTAGTAATGTTTAAACAGTCCCCTGCCTTAAGTTGAATTCGTGAACAAGGGATGCCATTATAATATTTGATATTTTTTACTCGGATTTTTTTGGTTGCATTTTCTACTATTACTATTTTTTTATTATATTTAAAATTGGTGTCATAAGGCTATATGCTTTTATTATTATTATGGATAACTTATTTTGCCCCATTTTCTCACTGGATTACCGCAAAGGCGCTTTACAAGGTGATTCTATGAATATTGATTTAAATTTAATTTCAAATAAACCAAAATAAAACAATTTAGTAAAACAGTTTATTTTGTCATCACATGCAAACTGTAGGCGAGTAATTTTATTCATTGGTAGACTTGCGCAGAATAATTTATAATAATATTACGGGTGGGATATACAATACTTTCCATGTTTTTTACATTCAGCAATCTACGAGTGTAAGAAATATTATATAATCATACAGTAACTATTCACCTATGTGGTTAAAAGCAATCATTTTTATTCGGGTAGCTGTAGAATTTACAAATTATGTAGCCAAACTGGTTAAACAATGTAATTGGAGTCGTCTCAAAGTGATCACACGTGAAACGAGAGGGAATTGTAATTACGTTTTAACCAGAATTGACGGCGGAACGAAATATGCAAAAACGATCATGGAACCAAAATTTAAGTTAAGTAGAGTGCGTGGGCGACTGTGTTAAATGTATAAGAGGGTGTGTGAGTGAAGATAAGGGTGAGACTGTGCGTGTGTGTTAAAATAGGTGATAGGGTGTGAAAAAAAATATTTATCGATAATTGAAAATACTGCTATGTATAAAATCACAGTATTTGTTATACAGCTTGTGTGTGATTTAGAAGTCATTTAATTGTAACCTCAGGTTACGTACGGTTAACTTAAGGTAAGCCCGGGTTCCACAACCGATTCTAGGGAGTTTTTTTTAACAATAAGTTAAAGGTTAAGGTAAATTCTTCTTTCCTACGTAAACCTTTTTATTTGGGAAAATAAGTCGTATATAAATATATCGTAGGTGTATTTTAATATTTTTGATTTTATTGAAAAGAAAAAAAACTAAGTGTAAATATCTATTTTTTTTGCAACAAAGAAGGAAAACGTTTTTGAGAAGGGAATTTAGAAGTCTAGGAATTTAAAGGGCTTATGTCCTGTCATTGGCTGGTTTGAGTGACCACTTCGTACAACAAATTAATTAAAGTAAAAATCCACACTTTACTAGAAAGAACGAAGGGGGTAAAAGTTTGAAAGAAATAATAAAAAAAAGGAACAACTCAAATATTTAGGTAGTGACATTTTAGTAAAGATATAAATATAATTTAAGTTTATTAATGTATCCACTAATGTCTCTGACATTAGTCGGTAGATTATTCCACAGTCGAGCAGATACTTGTTTGAAAGAGGTGGAAAATTAAATAGAAGGGTGGGTATTAAAAGGGTTCTCTCTTTACGATTGCAAAGAGATATCCCATGTTGTGATGAGGTTGGAAGCGATCTCTCAGATAAACAAGCAAATTGGAATTATTCAAAATATCGTGAAGAAGTGATAAAATGTGAATGTTTCTTCTATGCCTGATACTGAGCCAGTGTATTTCCGTGCGGTATTCGGCAGGGGCGAATCGTCCATTTAAGCGATTATGCGCAGCTTTCCATTATATTTGACTATCGATAATAACATTTAGTAGTGGTTTTATTTGTGAGAGAATAAATGTTGAGTATTATGAATTACCGTCACCGTTTATATGTCAAAAATTAAGCTTAATATTGGCGTACATCTCATTCTCAGTGAACAAAAAAACTTACCGATTACATTAGCATCCTTTTCTTTATACAAATATGTATTCATACGTTATTTAAATTATTGACCATACACGACCAGTTGATGTTTTTTCGTTCTTAAGTAAGATTGACAATTTATAAAATTGTATTTCGAACATGATATCCTAAAGCCCATTTTTCTTTAACATTGTACATTTGATATATGACATTGGACATGTGGCGCTCAACGTGCTCCTTTTTGGCATTATTAACATTTTAATCATAGTGAAAATAATACTTACCGAATATCATTACGGTATTTTCTTATCAACGTTTGTACAAATTTTGTATTAAAATAGTGTAGAATATAGCTGCAAATTTCGCGAAATTATCAATAATTGCTTTTGGAGTTGATTTGTTAGATTGGGTTGTCAAAAAGTGATGATGTTCTCAGAACCAAGAAAATAAGATTATTTAAACCTTATTTATATTATTTGTAGGCGCTGAGCTATAATTAAGTAGAGTTCATACTTTGTAGAATGATATTTTGTAATTGTGATCCAAAAAATTAACGTTCAGTTCAGTGCCGAAAAAATCGGCGTTTAAGATAAGCAAAGCATAGTATTATTATGATATGTTTGCAAAACAGTGAAGAAGGTTAACAATATACAACAACAACAACAAACCATCACGCCGTTTTCCCGTAAGGGTAGTCAGAGAAGATAGAACGCCACAAAACTCTATCTTTGCATACAGATCTCGCTTCCTCTCCATTCATACATCATCTCATGCACGCGCGCCGATTATTCCCACTTTTGACATGTCAATCTTCAAGTATTTGTTGAATTTGGTCATGCCATGTCTTTCTCGGTTTTCCTCTATTTCTGCATCCATCAACATTCGCATTGTTAATATTCTTAGCCGTTCTTTCGCTGTCCATTCGTTCTACATGTCCAAACCAGCGCAGAGCTCCTTTCTTGATTTTGTCGATAATGCTTGTCTCAGCCTTACATAATATAGCCTTACATATTTTCTTTTATTTTTCTTTTCTTTCTTTTCATGGTCATGTCATACCATATATATGTGCCATGAACTTTTTAATAATTAAAAAAGGAATGGCTCACGCTCAGACGCTGTAGTCTCTGTGGGCATTTTTTACCAATTCATGTTATAGCTTAATTTTAAGATGTATTTTTCCAAAGCGTATTTTTGTAATTATATTTCATGTTAATTAATACATGTATGGAAAGATAAACAAAAAAATAATTTTTATAGGCGCTTTCGCATGAACATTGCCGTACAAAATGCGCCTTTTTACGCTGCTTCACGTTTACGGTCTACAAAAGTTAGGTTTCTGAACTTAAGTTGGATAAAACGAAAGACGGGTGTTTAGTGCTGCATCTAAGGTTTACATGTATATCAAAGTATATTCGAGTATATACAAATGAATGATATTTTTTGCAGATTACCTATAAAAATCCGCTCGCACTGGTATTCGGATATGTGATGTGGTCAAATTTGCAAAGAATAACGGTTTAATGTATATACCAATAGAGTGCGCTTTGCACCATTAGGCGTGGATGGGGAGGTTGTCGACGTACCAAAGTCAAAGTTTTGATTTGTCTGGTGATAATTTTTATGGGCGTTTTGTTGTGCGGTATAAGCTACAACCTACAACATAACGGAAATAAATGCTCGAGTGCACAAATCGAGTGCATGAGAGACTAGCGCTGTTGTTCCTACACAATGGAATTGATTGGATACATTTTACCGAATACGTCATTAGTTTGTACGCAATTGTTTGACTCGATTGGCTTTTTCAAATGCACGTAAAATGAAAAACGCAATCAGAATTCCAATTCATTCATCAATTCAAGTCAAAAATACACAATAATATTTGATGCAATGTAATTTAATGGTGATATTTTTTTGCAATCGTTATTTCTGAGAGAAAAATGGTAATTTAATTGATTTCACGCGCGCAATTTTTAAAAATAAATGAATGCAGGCAAATAATAATAAAAATCATAATATCTTTATTAGGCATTTAAAAAAAAAATGTGTATACATAACACAAAATAATACCCAAAAATGATTTTTTATAGTTTTTATTTTGGAGTAGCTATTTTTTTTGCCTTGCTTATTATGTACAAGGCTCTTATTAACTGCAAAAGGTATGTTCCTTCTAATTACTCTAAGGGTCTTACTTATTAGCTATTCTTATACCAGGTTTATATTAAGGAATAAGTATACCCGATTTAACTTTTTAGACCCGATATAAAAAAGAGCTTACTTTTTTAAACATTTATTACCTGGAATAACAATTCACGGGTTATTTCAAGCTTCATTTTTTTAATCAGTCAACACCGATATGTGTGCGTGCGCTGTAACTTTTATAAAAACACAAACAAACGTCAAAATCGAATCGAGACTACTGTCAGCGTAATGGAAAATATGGAGGAAACCGTTAGAAAATGAAATCGATCTTACCAAAGAAATAACATGCCTCATATTTTCTTTATAAAAACGATATTTCATTTTAAATTCTCTCTCCGAATAATCCTTAAAAGGGTTGGCTCTTTTTTAAATACTTTTTGTGCACGAGAAAGTAGCAGGACTTCGAAATTGTTTAAAGTTGAAAAAAAATCTGATAAACTATCCATTTTGATTACCGAAAAATATGACTTTTGACAGATCGCGTGCTTATTCCAGCTTTATACCACATAATATGCAGATATAAGTTTATATGATCGCTATCCCAGATTTAAACCGAGTTTAACTCTATGCGAGGTAAAAAAGAACACATTATTAAAATATCTAACAAAGCTGTAAAATTATTAGGATTTGTACTTAGAGCCGGAAAAGATTTTAATAATACAAACACAATAAAATATCTTTACACATCTCTAGTTAGAAGCCAACTAGATTATAATTCTCCAATATGGTCTCCTTATCAAATCCCTTTCTAAGATTCTATTGAGAGAATTCAGAATAAGTTTCTTGGATGTATTAATTTTAAGATGGGTTTTTCTAGTAATTAATTAAATTATAACAAAATTTTAGACTCTCTAAAATGAACTAAATTGCAAGAACAAAGAACATCGACCGATCTTACGACTTTATATAAATAATAAAACCAATGTTTGATACCCCTGATCTACTGAAATTGATTTAATTCTATGTACCACCTAGGTTAAGCAGAACATCTACAATATTTTATTGTCAAAATTCTCGAACGGTAGCTCAATATAACTCACCTATTTGTAGATTACAAAATACCGGGAATGAATATGCATCATATTTTGATATATTTAGTTTATCTCTGCCTAACTTAAAAAATAAATTGACCGACATATTTGTGTCAAAAAGAGCAAATCAACTTCAGGAGATTGGGTTGGAATAGTTATAATTTGATTGATTTATGTATTTTGTTATTGTATAATTTCTTTAAATATATATGTATTTCAAGTAATTTATAATGTGTATAGTACGAGCATATTAATATTTCATACTAGATTTTTTTATATTTTTATTTTTAAGCACTCTTTATACCACATATATGTAAATGGCATAAATGCCGTAAATAAATAACTAATAGTTTTTGCTATACCATCATTATTCTACCACTATTCTCAAGCTTTACTTTATACGTTTATACCCGATTTATAAGTAAGGCCCTCTATAGTGTAAGGATCTGGCGGAATAATCAGCTGTGGCATTGTTAAGGAACTTTTCCGCATTAATACATAAATTAAATATAAACATAAATACGTAGTATTTAAAACTGTCTGAACATTTTTTTGATTATCTCTGTGTATTAAGTCTTCTTTGTACATTCTCACATGTAAAAAAAAGTTGGATATTTTTAAGTGTCTTCGGCACGCGTAAGCCTAGTGTGGTCACATTATTAATCATTGTTTATAATGGAAAAAATAAATTAATAGATAAATATGTAAATCATAAGAAAAAATATGTATTTATTAACAGTATAATTTACTATGTATATTTTTTAAAGTTAGTTTTTTGTTGCATCTATCTATGTAGGCAAACCCGTACCAAGATAGATGCGAGTTGTATATGTATGGTGTGGTATCGGTGGGTATCGTACCCGTAGACAACACAGCAAGAAGCGACAGCAAGGCGATTCACGATCACTAGCTCAAATATTTATTTATTCTCCCATATGACAGCGGACCACCCCGCTATCACCGCTTACCATAACTCCCATGAACATAACCTCCTTACCACTTTCCTTTGTCTACCAGTTTTAAGACGTACCAGTCTCTCGTCAGTAATTACACTAACATGCAAATTCCATTTTGTACATTTATCATAGTAGTTGCGTAAAAATATGCAACCCATCTCCCGATTAGTAGCATGCTATTTGGAGATAATACTAGTGTGCATCTACTATGGTGAAGGTGTACGGTGGGATTTTTATGTTGGTGTGGTGTCCTGATGAAGAAACGGGTACGTCTCGAAACTGGTGGTCGTAGAAAAGTCAGTAAGTGGTGCCAAAAAACTTAATTATTTTATAATAATACATACAATTTAATTTGAGCAAAATACTAACCGTTTTCCAAAACATCTAAGTTTGCAAGTGAAAGTTCATGATGGAAGTTCATTGTATTTTTTTATAGAAAATAATAGACGATTGACACTTAAATCCACAAATTTGGAATATCCTTCGTCTACCATATCACTCGTCTTTTATTTTTTATATTAAATTACCAATAGTTATTACAAAATTATGTTGGAATCCATGTCTACAAACATTTAGTCATACCTGAAAACAATTTTCCAATTTTTATAAAGAGTTGAGGAAATGTAGATGTTCAAACATGGGCAGAATGGTGAATGTTACACAGTGAGTAAAGTTGACACTTAAACCAGCCAATGACAGGTCATAAGCCCTGTAAATGCCTAGACTTCCATATTCCCTTCTCAAAAATGTTTTCCCTCTCTGTTGAAATAAATTTAAATATTTAAAACCCACTTACCCGGATCCGTTTTAAAGGTCTTGTGGCATCTTTTCAGATCCGTACAAAAATTCTTTATGTACAAAAGATTCGCGTTTTTTTTATTTTTAGAATTTACATTTACTGCTTTCAATGCCCCTGTCGCCGTCAGGCCAACCAACGAGTAAGTATGTACAGTCAATTTGTCTGTCACCCTCAATCTAATTTTCCCAATTCTGATGGCGATAGGGTATGGTGTATAATATATATACAGTGACAGTCTTTTCCTCTACAATTTGCAGTCAAGCAACGTTCACGCGCAGTCTTTATTCTTAAAGGTAGGTTTATACTTTTATCTTTATGGCAGCCGTCCGTTTTTGAAAGACGATGGTGATGTATCACTTAATTTGACGACTGGGAAAAAAAGCTTTTCCGGTGACTTTATAATCATACGGGACCAGCACAGTTGGCCACATCTCTCACTCTTCCAGATTGTAGGAGGGCTCCAGTAGATAGCTGCCTCGTATTCCTTTAAGCCTCAAATTTTCCAGCCAACGGTAGACGTGTGCCGCTTTTTCCTCCTTTACGGTTCCTCTCCACACATCTTTATTCCCGGCGAGATCTTCTCAGTGATCAGTGTCAATGTAAAAAGTCTTCATGTCACGTTTACAGGCATATTTAAATCGCAATCGCTGACCACTACAGGATCTTTTGGCGTCACAAATTTTTTCGTACATAATATCTTTCCCTATTCGGCCATCCTCCATTTGACTCACATGACCGAGCCATCACCGGCTTCTTTCTTTTAAGATGGCCATCGCCGAAGTATATACGCATTTGTTATTTGTACATAATTTTGTTCTGCCATATCACGCCAAGAATACGCCGCAAACATCGCAAATGAAAAACTTTTCTTGTCTTTTCTTGGTGTATGTTAGTTGGTCAGGTTTTTCCAGTATATAGGAACTTGCTGAGTACACAGGCTTGATAAACTTGTAATTTGGTATATATTGTAAGTTTATAATTTTTCCAAACTCTACCTTGGGGTTTTCCAAATAAGGGAGCCGCTTTTTCTATTTGACAGTTGATCTGTTGGTCTAATAAAGAATCTGGAATACTGTTAAACTAAGGTAATAAAACTTTGAACTGATTTCTACCATTTGACCATCAGCTTTAACTTCTGGTCTCTGATCTGTGTTTTATCTTAAAACAACGGTTTTTTCTAGCTTATTTCCATCGTTTTTTATGCACGCTGTTGAACACCAATCCATTAAAAATTGTAGATCTTCTTTGGAGTGGGCAATAAAGACAGCAGCATTCACAAACAGCAAATATTTCATGAGTATGTACCTTCTCTTAGTGATGGTTTTTAGCCTTGCAATGTTGTACAGCCTTCCCTTTGACCTAGTATAGAGATACATTTTGGTTTCACAATTTTTAAATGCTGAGTATAGCAGCGCCAAAAAATGAATACCAAAAAGAATGGGTGCCAGCACGCGTCCTTGCCTTACTCCACATTCCACTTTGAAGACGGTTGACCTTTTACTCTTAAATTGAAGAGTGCATTTCATATTTTTGTATGGTAAAAGTAATATTTTAAGAAGTTTTTTTCTTTTTTTTGCTTTGTCTTTTACTAGGTTTGTGACTATGTATTTTGTTTTTTACTACGTATTTACTAGGTTTTAAAATATGTTTTTTACTATGTATTTTACTATGTTTCTTACAATGTATTTTCTTTTTACTAGGATTTTAAAAACGTTTACTATATTTTTTTAAACCATGAATTTTACTATGTTTTTGATTATGTCTAGTAAATTTATTTGTTCTTCTGTTTTGCTTGCTGTTTTTTATATATTTTTTTTTTGACTGGCTTACAACAGGGTAAATTACCCTAGTTCGATGGTCAAAGCAACATTGTATAAATGGGTAATTTTTCGTTTATAATATGATAATAAATTAATAAGTAAATCATCGTTCAGGTTTATTTACGTGATATTTTAGTTTATTCTGTGATTATGCCAGTGGAAAGGTGAAATTTTGAAACAACTATAAAATTCATCCAGGAATTTAAATCCCATAATTGTTTTTGGAACTAAAAATCGTATTTATATAAAAATAAACCTATAAGTTCGTCTACCTCACGTTTTGAATGGATGTCGAGTCACTAACACCTTTTTAAAATTATTAATTATTTTATTTAGTTCTATAATAAATAAAGCCTAATTTATATATATATTTATTTATTTATTTAATCCAATATAAAATACAAAAAAAATATTTATACAATTTAATTTTATTTTTATTTATCGATGTAGCCACTCCACTGGCCCACAGGCACGTTCCGGAGTGTCAATGTATTATTTATTTAAAAAATAATTGTACACACTTTCACATCAATTGTTGTGTAAAAAACCCACATCAATAAAACGAGAAAGGACTTTCAAGAAACTAAAATTATATTCTGATATGTGAAACATATTCCTCAGCTTTTTGTCTAGTCTTTTTAGCCATTTATGGACTCAAGCTTTGAAACGTAGTATTTCATTTTGTTCACCAATATGTCTTTGCTTAAAAAGTTGTATAGCTTAGGGGCTAGAAAAGTATAATGCCTTTGTCCGTAATTTGTTTTTTTTCTTTGGGAGCAGAAGTATATTTTTTTGTCTTTACCTAGTGTCGTAAATGTGTTGCTCGTCATTATGTCTGTCTGGATTTTGATGGAAATGTCTTAAAATTGTATTTATGTATATTTGTCTGATGCCTAGTACTAGAAATTCTGTAAAAAGTCTGTCTGTAGAGTGTTGGTAAGGCTTTTTGTTGGCTATTCTTAGTAAGGCTTTACAACACAATATTTACATCTATACTTATTCTAGCATTATTTATTACTATTGAATACTTACTATACTAATTTATAATATTGAAACTGTTATTTTATATGTACACTTATATAAACCTATGAATGTTCACTATTTACAGCATATATTTATATAACTTAGTATAATATATAATTTATTATTTATTTAATATATAATAATATAAGTATATTATATAATTTTCTCTGAGTCGCTGACCGGCTCATACTACAAATCAACCCAGCCAGTAGTCCCAAAATTATCCTGGTTCCGTAACCTCAAAATATCTAAATTAAGTGTGTCCCTTATATGTTGTGAATTGGCCATACGGTTTTGGCATCACACCTCAAAAGATTTCAAATAGTGACCTCAGCTTTATGTGAATGTGAAGAGGAAGAGGAGACCGCAGATCACGTTCTATTCAACTGCAGATTGTTACCTAATGACGAATTTTTTATAGACATTTGCTTACTGGGTCTATCTTTTCCACTTAATATTCGACATCTTCCTTCCTTGAACTGTCCTATGGTCAATAGTGTGATAGTCAAACATTTAAGGAAATACAAAAAAAATATCTAAGACACGAAGTATATACGAGTATTCTTTCAAACTAAATAATTTACGAAATTAAAATTATATGAATTAAAATTAAATAAAATACTTATTATTATTTTACTGTTCAAACCTTTTCTATGAGTTGTTTACATGTGATCTGCTCATTAAATGTTGTCAAATCTTTAATTAATTTGCAACAATTTTGCAACCTTGCAACAAAAACATTGGTAAATTAAGGCATGTATCACTTAAATTTGGGTGCATTGCCGAGAAAAGAAAAAATATACTCTTTACATTTCATTTTAAATGTATTAACAAATATTTCATTTTTTATGCTTTTTGGCATTTCCTTAAATCGTATACCTTTGTACATAAGGCAGTTCTAAGACATTGCCTTTCTGCTAATACCAACGTGTAAACGGTTCCTTCTCACTAAGCAGGTTACAACTAAGCGATCAGTACTAATGACAAGCATGACGTCCGTGAACATGGCATAACTTAAAATGTCTGCGATCTTTTAAAACATTTTTTTTTGGCCATTACAATGTTTGGACAGACAAATCAACATATTATAATATATCCATCGATCACTCATATGGCCGAAAACCTTGTACAAATTATGTTCATCTGCTAAAAACCTATACATAAAAACGCCCATACATAAAAAAACGAAAACTCACAAAAAATATATTTTAAGCATATCTTTTTATGGTGTACTTTAAATAAGAAAAGTGAGTCTGAATCACGAAATCGTGCGTTAGACATACGTATCCGGAATACATACTATTTACTATGTTTATTTTTCCGCAAACCTTTAACTTATTTTACTCTTAAAAATTTAAGATAAAAAACTTTGTTTTCTGTATTTACCCATTTAAAAACCCAATAAAATATATCGTTAAAAGAGAATACACAGTAAGAAACATAGTAAAAGACATGTTAAAAACAAGTTTTAAAATCCATAAATATGTGCAAATATGGGCTAGATTACTAAATATCCATGCGCTCTGTAGCTGCAAGACGTGCTGTGATCTAGCTCCTATATATTTGAACTGTAATATATCATAATTGGAGACGAGGAACAAGAATCCTAATCTTCCATGCGCTCTGTTGCTGCAAGACGTGCTGGGATATTGATTTATTGCACAGCGCCCTTGATGTGATTTTCACAAAAATGGCGCTATATAAATTATCCAAATATATATTGCCTGGTTAAAGTGGCCACTCCATACACTGCGTAACATTCATCATTCTGCCTATGTTTGAACATCCAAATTTCCTAAACTCTTCCATGTGTTGACTTTTGCGATGTAAAAGAGCTGAAACCTTTATCATGTGGGGGAGATTCATCCAGCTGAACCAATTCACCTATTAGGCAACGCCTGAAATCAAATTTAGATCTTAATAACTTCCTAGGGAAGAAATTCAGACTTTCTACAAAAATTTGGAAAGTGAAATTCATTGATTATTGAACAAGTTAATATACTCGTCTAAATTTTTTTTATCTATATTCAGATCTAAATAACTCCCAGGGAGGAAATCCAGCATGTCTATACACATTTAGACATACTCAAAACATTGTTCAATTAACTAACTGGTATAAGAAGAAGAAGTTCTTTTCCCAGGTAGTTGATTCAAAAATGTTTTGAGTATGTCCAAATGCTAGCAGACTAGCTGTGACAGGTCATAAGTCTTGTAAATGCCTAGACTTCCATATTCCCTTCTCAAAAGTTTTTTTCGTCTCTGTTGCAACAAATTTCCCAGTATTATTTACGGATGATAATAAGACGTAAAATATAAATTACTTGAATAATAATATACTTGAATATTTCCTCTAACAGAATACGTCGGAAAAAGCAATTTCCACAGTTATCATTCATTTTTTTGTACCTACAAGTTCATCCCCCAAACTTGATAAACGAATCGGGTTTCAATCAATGGAGTCGCTTAGCTGTCAATCAAACGTGATAGGTGCCTTAATCAATTTCGGAAAATCATCAACAGACGCCGCCGTTCCAAAAAAACACACCAGGAACGCTACAAAACCCCTTCAACTCTATTTTTCTTACCGCATTAGTTTACTACAGTAAAACACATACAAAAAAAAAATAATTGATAAATAATCACAAATAAACTTTGTTCTATCCATTAAGCTCAAAATCCGTTTAGTTCAATCCTTAGTTAAAACAAAATAATTATTTTTCGGAGAAAATTTGTTTAGATGTTTACAAGGGGTGAATCGTCTATATAAGATGATTTTTCGCAGATTACCAACATACCTTACTCAAAAATAATGTTTTTTTTATTTATTAAATACAAAAGTTAGATATTGATGTTTTTGTTGATATTTCTTGATAAAACTCCATAGTTAATGATTATGATTAGTTAAAGCGCTCGTTGGTCAAAATAATAAAAAGTAAAACCAAACCAAGATGTTTCATTGATAAGTTTATTTATAATTTTATCATAATCATTGCAAAAGTTAGAGGCAAAATGAGCAGTTCACAATGCAGTCCTGCTACCGATCGAAGTGAGGAATTGGGAAAACATGGATTAAAGTACGCTGAATGCTGTCGGAATGCGTTCTCTCGGGTGAATGTGCATTAAAACTATGTACGGTAGGCACACAAATGTCTAGATTTGTGCATTATGTAAGGCGGAGACAAGCATTGTCTAGAAAATCAATAAAGGAGTGCTTCATTGGTTTGGACGTGTAGAACGAAAGAACGCCTAAAAGGATTTACGATGCGAATGTTGATGTATGCAAAAAACGAGAAAGACCAATAAAGACATGACACGACCATATTCAACAAATACTTGAAGATAGACATGTCAAAAGAAGCGAGGTCTGTGTGCAAAGATAGAGTAAATGGCGGCCTATCTTATGTGCCTACCCCTCCGGGAAATATACGCGGCACGTAGTGCCTTTTACTATACTAAAAATACATAATGTGTAGAAATAAACACTTCAAATAATATACAGTAGATAAACGAAAAAAAATAGCATAAAAAATTTCCAATTACATATTTTTTTGTTTTATTTTTAAATAAATATTTGCATTCTTATGATTTACCCAAATATTTTATTAGTTCTACATAAATCATTATTAAAAAATAAGAATCAACTGGAGGTAGAGTGGGATTCGAACCACGGACCTTTGAGCCGTGGGTCCGAGACACTAGCTAGGGGACCACAACCCGATTCAAACCAGATTATCCACAGTGGTTTCAATACAATGATCACGCTAACATATTGTGTAAAAAATAAATCATTAAAGGGCATATAAATATTTAAAAGTTAGAAGAATATTTTTTTTCATTTTTTTATTTTAAAAGAGGACAGATGGTGTAAATCATAGGTTTATTGAACAAAAAGACAAAATATAATTTTACCCAAGAGAAAAAAAATATTTTTTTTTAAGTTTAAAATTACAATTTAAAAAACATATAATATATATTCGCACAAAAAGTAGAAAAAAAGTAAAAAGATAGCAAAATAAAATTAAAAGTATATATTGTAAGTACATAACTTTAGACTAACGATTGTAAGTACATAACTTTAGACTAACGAATGTAAGTTCACCATCTTTGAAATAATTAAATAGAGTTGATTTGCTTAAGCTATACTTAATGTTTAAAATATCAGCAACGTCGGAATAGTTATTGCCGAGTTCATGGAGTCGTTCAGAATATCATTAAAAGAGTATACCGTTCGCGAATCGTTGCAACTAAACGGAGGTACTTGACGAGTCATTCGTCCAGGCACCTTGAAGTTAACGAGTGCTCATAGATTCGGGCAGTTCCATGTAATGTTGGCAATCTTAAATAAATTCAATAAATCTAAAATTTTTCTTCTCTCAGTTAGTATTTTGTAGTTTGAAATATTTCTTTGTATTATTTTAAGAACAAAAAGCGCTATCATCTCAGTAATATACAAAAATAATTAAAATTGTTCATTATGACTTTGAATCTCACGCATATAAAAGTTCAATCCAATTCAAACAAGCAACACAATGAACTTTGCTTGTATATGAGTATATGATAAAATTAAAAAGGGAATAAAATAAGCTATCGCAGACCTATTTAAATCACAAACTTGCTTCCTTTCACATGCCGTTTAGAAGGTTATAATCAAGCCTTGACCCTAATAATTAAAAGGATTATATCTGGAATGCTCAGTCATTATTTCATCTTTGTTTTTTATTTTAATTAATATGAAAGATCGTGATTCTGTGTCCTCTTTAACATCACGACATTGCTCAACTTCGTTTTGTTCGTGCAGTTACATTCAATTGATATTTAAGTATTCAAATCTGTCAATTATTTAATATTTTTCATTTGTCTATAGTACAATTCAAAACTGACGGAAATCGAATTCTATAAAATTGACAGAAACATGACAGTTGTGTTTTTAAAATTGAAATACCACATCATGTGGTATTTCAATTTTACACACGTAAACCAGAAACCAGCTGATATTTGCGCTGGTTGTTTCAATTATACCGCTAAACTATTATTTATTTTAATATAAAGTTTATATTTGAAGCTCTTACTTTGTGCTCTAACCCCCCTGCCTAATAAAAATAATGATATCAAATTACCACCCGTGTAAGGAAAGAACGATTTGATTAATTGGGTCCATGTGTTGTATTTTGTGAACATGATAAAAATAAAAAAGGAATCAATTCATTAGTTACGTAAACCTTAACCCAGAAGCTTGTTTGCTTTGAAACCGGTCGGTGGAAAATAAAAATTAGTGGTTAAATTTTTTTAAATTTTTTTTTAATTATTATTTATTTATTTAAACGCCTTTTAGGCTTTTACATGTTTTTTTCATACATATATATACAAATAAAGACAGAGATGCATTTTACAAAGAAGTAGCAATAAATGTATAAATGATTTTTAGAAGAAAAAGAAAAAAATCATCTTTACATATTAGTATTAAATTTGATTCTAACAATTTTAGGACGCAGTAGCCTTATTTTTTTATTTAATTTTATTTATTAGGGATACCAACAGTAATACGAGTACAAAAATATAACAAATAAAATATACAGAAAATAAAACCAATGACATATATCCACAGAAATACATGAAATACTCGTACAATACATGTTGGTGTATTAGGATGAGTGTAAGTGCGTGAGAGGGTGGGTGTAATAACTGAATGAGGGTGGTCATGTGTGTAAATATTATTGCGCAAGTGTCAAAAATATATAATATATGAAGAATTATATATAAAATAAGATTTTATTATAGAAACTACTAAGTATATGAGAAAAACGTGTGTTTTAAAACGCGCATTTTAAATGTTAATTTGTTACCATCAAAGGGATCAATAAGGGGAAAGTTCAAATTATACTCACGAGCTAAATGTATAAGTGGAGAGTTCCGGGCATAGTTCGTACGAACTGCTGGCACATGAAATAGAGAGCTCGACGAGTGACGGGTGCGGTAGCCAGGGGCATTTAATGGTAGCTCCGACATAAGAGCCGGGCTATCAAGGCGTCCACTAAGTATATCATGAAGGACCCCCATGTCTAATAGTAGACGGCAACCTTCTAAACTAAGCAAGTGGTGCTTTTTGCAGGAAGGCCTATAATTTTGATCGGTATACCTGTAGTTATTCTGTAACCAATTTATTTATTTAAAACTTCAAATAATAAGTACTTTGGCCGACTTATTGCCAAAAGCAAAATCTTTTAAGGAACACAAAAACAGACTGGTCAAAAAGAAGAGTTGGTCGAAATTTTGCACTAAAAAAACATAAATGTGAATCAAAAGATACATACATAAAATAAAAATAATCTAATTAATTAAAACTAACGGCTGTTTTTAAATTGTGAGATAAGGCTTATGCATATTTACTTTTAAAAAATAGTACATTATGCTTTACATATTAAATGATGAGGAATGTGGAACCAGAAATGAGTTTGGAAGGAGAGAGAAAGAGGAATTAAGGAAAGAAAGAGGGATAGAATTTTTTTTTTTTTTAAAAACAGTAAAATTCAGGGAGTTTACAATTCTCTGAATAGTAATATTTCAGGCGTTTTTTGCAGGCGGCTAGGGAAGGTGCATTTTTTATATAAGAAGGTGGCTCATTCCAATTCGTTTCGTAAATTCATGAGTATCGTATTAGAAGTAGAGGGGACGAGAGCAAAATACGATTTTGATTGCGTTAGAGTGAGATGCTTGTATGACGAACAGACGAACTTACGAAACTAAATTATGATAGAATAAACTTTTTAGATTCTCACGGCCGTTCAGACGCACAATAAGTTTTTCTGGGTTATTATTCCTTGTATTGTTCGTAGTGTTTACCGACGTTTCAGATCGCATTACAGCGTCAATCGTCAGATTTGATGTTATTTGTGTAGATAAATGTGTAACACTACTACTATAGAGAGACTATCACTCCCTCTCACTTCTGTTCAATATACTTCATAGTCCTAACGCTCCTATATACCTGTGTGAAAAATTTCAACGCTTATCAGTTCATGATTTACCTCTTCGTTCTCATTCTCAAGGCACTCTCTTAATACCCATACACAATTCCTCTTTCTTCTCTAACTCATATAGTGTCCATGCGGCTCGACTGTGGAATCATCTCCCATCCACCATCAAAGATGTTACTACATTATCTCTGTTTAAATCACGTCTGAAGAAACATCTCCTTTCTCTTCCTTAATCTCTCCTCCTTTCCTTTTTCCTCTTTCCGCTTTTTTCCTTTTTCCCATTGAGTAATAGTTTTGATTTAAGATAATTTATAAACAAATACGTTTATTTCTATTTTTAAATATTTTAAACTTTTTAATCTTTTTTTTTTTTCTATTGAATATGTTCTGTAACTTTAATTATAAAAATAAAACTTTTATTTTCTTGGTTGGTTGGAAGAAATTGCCATTTGGCAATAAGCCCGCCAATGCCAATGTTAAATAAATAAATATATAATATCTCCTTTTATTCCTGATTGTATTCGGAGAGGTTGTCGAAGTATCCTTTCTAGTGACCTTTTTTCTAGTGAAGTCACATTATTTTTATTATTAATTATAGTTTGTAAGAGAAATATACGAGTAAATAACTAAAATAAATTATAAACCTGACTGTTGGTGGAAATTCTAATGAATCCGCTATGTTTGTTTTCATTTATTTATTTAGAAAATTACAGAAAAAGACCCAATTCATTCTTAATACAATAAAAGATCACAAATTACAGTAGATAAATATATTATTAAAATAATATAACAAAATGTAAAAAGAAAAATTAAAAGTTAGAAAGTGATTTCCTTAGGGAAGGCCCACTGTCGTGAAATATGTCGACATCCGAGGCGATGCGATTAAGTAGCAAGATTGCTCTACCAACCGGCATAACCATTGGCAGATTGGTTCTGCATCGTGGTAGGTAAAACAATCGATGTTGTCTTTGTCGAATATAGTTATCAGGTACGAACAGACCTACATCCATTTTGTACATCATAACATAAGATTACACGTACAATAAACAATCAGTACTAAGGATTTGTAACGTGCCACGGTCATTGCTGTCTACAGCTTGTCAATTAGAAATCTGTGGCGCTTCACAGTTCACAGTCTACGCTTTTATGCGATTTCTTTATCACTGGGTACCAGGATGATTTTAAACACAAGTAAAGGTTACACATCTATCTGCATAAATAACATCAACGGCAAATAGTAAGAACGACACACGGCATAATAACTCAGTCAAACTTATTCTGATAAAATAAGCCTCCTAATTATTTATTTATTTGGTTTATAGACAATGAAAAGTAATGCATAATACACATAAATATTGAAACAATAAAAGAAATAGACACTACTTATTTTTCATAAATTACACGTAAACACTAACTAAATACATATTTATATAAAATGAGCAAAATAAAATATTAAATTGAATTAAAATTATTGTAAAAATGTTAATAAAATTGCAAAAATTGTACGAATTAATAATAAAATAGACATGAATAAAATACGTATTTCAATAAAATTAACGATAAAAATAAAATTATTTAAAAAAAAATATTCATCACTATAAAACTAATAAAAACAATTCATAAAATACTAATAAAAACAATAAACAAATTAAGCATCGAAACAAAACCAGCAATGTATATCATCATCAAAATAAATCATCAAAATAAAATGTTCAAAATTAATATATCAATATAAAATAAAAAGCTAACCTAGTTTTTTTCAATTGACAATAATAAATAGTAATGGGTTTTTTTAAACGAAAATGTGAATACCTATTTGTAAAAAAAATGTGTATTTATTTGACCAATTGTAGTCTGCATTGCGGGCTGTTTAACCCATAACGTAATGCAGGCTGTAAATATAAGTTAGAATGTAATGAATAGAAAGCAGAAGGCAGAAACTGCCGATATGTACAGAAAAATAGATTAATATTATCCGCAGAAGCCATATACAGCAAGCGAACTGCCCTATTATCTATCTTTGTCAGTAACTCGTTAGTAAAATTTGTTTTGAATATATATTTACATTTACATTTAATTTTTCATACAGGGAATTCGTACATTGAAATGAGTACATTTTGATGATTTTTTATTGGAAGCATGTTCAAAAACATGTTACTGACTACTTCAAAGTTTTATATGGATTTTCATATTTTCGTTAAAGCTGCATTTTACTTTATACACAAATATTTAGGATTGGAGGAACTGGATTCAGCCCCCTTGGGAATTTAAATTACAACATATTTGAAGAACATTTTACAGGAGGCCATATAGAATTCTAGGCATTTATAGGGCTTCTGTCATTTGCTGGTTTAAATGACCACTTTACACACTGTATAAAATTAACCACTCTGCCTATGTTTGAACATCTGTATTTCTTCAATTCTTTCATCTGTTGATCTTTGTGAAGTTAAAACTTCACAAAGATCAACAGATGGAAGAGAGGAGAAGACTCTTTGAAGCTGTGTGCAAAGTGACTACTTAAACCAGCCAATTACACCCCATAAACCCTTGTAAAAACGCTTAGACTCCTATATTGACGTCTATAAAATGTTCTTCATCGCTGCTGTAATATATTAATAGAGAAAAATCATCTGATACGAAAATTACATTACAGCACGATAGAGGTATAATTTTTTTTTGTAAAACATATTACAACCGAGATGAAGAACATTTTATTGATGGTAATATAGAAGTCTCGGCATTTACAGGGCTCATGACCCGTCATTGGCTGGTTTAAGTGGCCACTTCACATACTGTGCATTTTTTTTTTCTTTTAAATCGGGTTGTGGTCCCGTGGCTAGTGTCTCGGACTCACGGCTCAAAGGTCCGTGGTTCGAATCCCACTCTACCCTAACTTGATTCTCATTTTCTAATGGTGAGTTATTTACAACTCGTTGAAAACGGCCCTCAAAATTAAATATTTGGGTACATCAAAAGAACGCAAATATTTATTTTAGATTAAAAAAAAAAAGAACCAGCCAATGACGGGTCATAAGCCCTGTAGATGTCTATACTTCAATATTACTTTCTCTAAAATGTTCTTCATTTCTGTTGTAACATGTTAATATCAACAGATGCCCAGGGAGTTAAATCCTGTCCTTGTCTACAAAAATTTTGACAAACTCAAAATATTGTTGGCAAAATTTTCGTTTAGAGTCAAACCCCTTAGCATATAATGCCTTCGTTTCGTAAGTTCGTTCGTATTCCATACGGCCATCTCACTCTAATGCTATCAAAGTGGTTTTTCGTTCTCGTTCCCGCTACTCATGCAAAGTTATCCGCCCAGACACTTATAAACTATGAACAAAAAACACTTAGAGATACGAAGATATTGTGATGTTTCCTTATCAAAATGCCGGGAATTTTTTAGTTTAGCTCTCATGTGACAAATAAGAATATCAATTTCAAGTTTCCCGTGAGTAAATTAAAGTTGTGTGCAGCCAGAACCTGCTCACATATTTGACATTATTTCCCAAGACGCGCGACGCGACGCGACGCGTAACATCGGACTTTCTGATCAACAAGAAGTCCATCAATTCCCTTCAGCGAAGGGTGACCGCATTTTTTTCTTTGTACATTATTCTTCTTTCCGCAACCCAATGGTGCATACGGTACTGAAATTACGTAACATGAAGCTAAGGTGATCCGTATTACTCTTCAAAATCCAGAATTATAATAATAAATTTGGCTGATTTATATATTTTGTTAAAAATCACCTTAAGGGCGCTTTACAATTGTATACGTAAACTAATATTTTAACTAAGCTAAACTGCCATATTATGTTTTCTGATTTAAAATTAAAGGTATGATTAACTAAAGAAGTGAGATTTTGGTTAGGATCTGAACTGACTGGGACTATCGATGATTGAGAAACAATGAAATCAAAAACTTCATAGATCTAAATTTGTTGCAACAGAGAGGGAAAACAATTTTGAGAAAGGAATATGCAAGTCTAGGCGTTTAAAGGGCTTATGACCTGTCACACATCCACATTTCCTCAACTCTTCTATCTGTTGACTTTTGCGAAGTCAAAGAGCTGAAACTTTTATCATGTGGGATTTCATCTAGCTAAACCATCTGGCTGCACCTACTAGGCAACGCCTGAAAACAAATTTGGATCTTATCTCTATAAAAGAGATTCAGCCTGTCTGCAAACATTTGGAAAGAGAAATTCATTGATTATTGAATATGTGAATGTACTCGTCTAACAATGTTTTGTTTAAATTCAGATCTAAATAACTCCCCAGAGAGGAAATCCAGCATGTCTATACACATTTAGACATACTTGAAACATTGTTGAATTAACTAACTGGTATAAGAAGAAGTAAAAAAATGGAAAATTGTTTTCAGCCGTTGCCTAGTAGGTGAATTGGTTCAGCTGGATTGATCTCACCCACGCCCACGTGATAAAGGTTTCAGTTCATTTACTTTACAAAAGTCTTCAGATGGAAGAGTTGAAGAAATGTGAATGTTCAAACATGGGCAGAATATGGAATGTTTTACAGTGTGTAAAGCGGCCACTTAAACCAGCTATTGACAGGGCATAAGCCCTGTTAATGTCTAGACTTCCATACTCTCTTTTCAAAAATATTTTCTCTCTCTGTTGGAATAAATTAAGATTGAATATACTATTACTGAGGATTGTGACCACCGTGTTGTATTCTCGAGACTACAGTCATCGACTTGACTCGACACCCCGTATTTCTGGTAGCTGTCACAATGGAAGAGCCCGTTGCAGATTTTTTCTGGTCTTCGTCTTCCCTCTACGCTGCCGACTGCACAAACTTCTCCTGCTAATCTTCTATCTTTGCGAGGTGATAAAAATATCGGAGAACACTTCTGAGGCATATAGTCGAGAGTCCGTCTGTCAGGTTCAGTTCCTGAAGAACAGAGGCGTTTCATGTTGGTACGTCTGGCTGTCCAGGGTATTCTTAGCAACGCTTCTAGCACCACATCTCAAAGGCATCTATAATGTTTCGTTATTTTGCCATTATTGTCCATGTTCCTGCTCCTCGTAAAAAAAAATAACTAATGTTGTGTATACGCTTTTTCATTGGCCATTAAAGTATTAACAAGTATTCACTATTTAAATATAAAATATATTTTTAGTAAGAACAGAAGTGTAGTCACTCTATACGCTATAACAAGAGACTGGGAGATAATTCGATCTCATTGTTGACACTCTCAAACAGTGGTGAGGCTCCCTTAGACCCATTGTTTAGAGTTCACAAACACACCATAACTCATAGTTACTCTACTAACTAAGTACCTTATGTACCTTTAGATAAATACGTATGTACGATAAATGTCACAAATTATGTAAAGATAATACACAATATTTTGATTATCCCCAAACGTTTGTAGACAGACTGGATTTCCTCCCAAGGGAGTTATTATCTTATCTTAATCTTATTTTTTTGCAAAGGAGAAGAAAAACATTTGTGAACGGAGTATGAAAGTCTAAGCTTTTCCAGAGCTTAGGACCGGTTTGATTTGATTGGCTGGTTTATGTGGTCACTTTACACACGATGTAACATGAACTATTTTACCTACGTAGTCACATCAGTAAAGGTTTCAGCTTTTTCACTTCACAAAAGTCATCAGATGAAAGAGTTTAGGAAATATGAATGTTTATGCATAAGCAGAATGGTGAATGTTACATAGTATGTAATGTGGCCACCCACTGAAACCAGCCAATGACCGGTTAAAAGCCGTGTAAATATCTAAACTTCCATATCTCCTCCCCAAAAATGTTTTCCTCTCGGTTTCAACAAATTTATACACGGTTTTTCAGGAACAGAACATGAAACGTCAGAGGAACATTCCTCGAGGTAAGCTTTAAAAAAAATCCTTATATTTTTTTTCTAAAAATTCATTTAAAAATAAAAAAAAACTTGTGTTTTTATGATCTCAAAATGGAGTATATTCTTAATTTCTCGGACTAGCATCCCTTCCGCAAATCCCAAATTTGACCAACGAAGCGATACGCATCAGAAACGCACAAGGGAAGCAGCTGAGTAGGAGAGGGGTAGGGGTTTGTAGAGGGACTGCTTATCCGAAATTTAGCATTTGGAAAAAAATTCAAAAGCATTAGGATTAAAGCTTACCATGAGGAATGTTCCTCTGAAGTTTCGCGGTTTTGCCCTAAAAACCGTGTATAGAGACGAATAAAAAAGATAATGTTTTACAAGCGCAAATATTTTTCAATTTATTTATTTATATAAACGCCCGATGGGCATTTTTACGGACATATTTATACATAGAAAATTATTATAAAGAAAAGTAGAAAGACGAAGAAATTTTTGGGAGTGGAAGCAGGAGAGATGTTTTTATAATTGAATTTGATTCAGTGATTGTTTGAAAGAAGACGATTTGTTATCAAAGAAATCAAGACGGGTATGTTTGTTCGCAGACCTGAGAATTCTGGGCATCAACGTTATATCTACTACTACTACTACTACTACCATCACGCCATTTCCCCGTAGGGGTAGGCAGAGAGAATGGACCGCCACACACGTCTATCCTGGCATACACTCCTAGCCTCTTCCACATTCATACATCTTGTCATACATGCCCTTCGGTTCTGTCTGCTTTTGACATGACCAGACTTAAGATTTTGGTTTATCTGATCACGCCACGTCTTCCTTGGTCGTCCTCGTCTAACGTTGCCGTTTATTTTTGCCATATATACTTGTTTTACCATTCTCTCGTCGTCCATTCGTTCTACGTGACCAAACCATCTCAGAGACCCTTTCTTAATCTTATCAATTATACTTGTCTCAGATTTACACTCTCGCCTGATTTCATCATTCGTAACCCTGTCATACATTGATTTCCCACATATTCGTCTAAGAGATCGCATTTCAACCGCGTTCACTCGGCTTTCATCCTTCCTCTGCCAGTTCCATGTTTCACTTCCATACATAAGTGTTGGGACTAAAACTCCGTTGTGCACTGCCAGTTTAGCTTCGATTGACATATTTTTATTAGAAATTACTGTGTTTAGTGCTCCGTTCATTTTGTTGCCCGCATTCACTCTTCTTTCAACATCTTTTTCTACTCTTCCATCTCTTGAAAACATGCTTCCCAGGTACACAAATTCTTCTACTTGCTCGAGACATTCGTTGTTTACATTTATTATGCAAGCAGTAACCTCACTATCCCTTTCAAATACCATCACTTTTGACTTACTTTCGTTCATCGCCAATTCGCTCTCCAGGCATACATCATACATTCTAGAGACTATTTGCTGCAAATCAGCCTTGCTGCTTGCTAACAGAACTGCATCGTCAGCATACAACAAGCAGCTTACTGAAAAATCATCCATTTTTGCTCCAATACCCATACATTCTATCTCTTTCATACAGTTGTCCATGTATAGATTAAACAACCATGGTGACATTATATCTCTAGTATATAAACAGAGATGGAGATTCAAACTAGAGAATGTGAATATCTATGCATTGGCATGATCCGTAACACAAAAAAATGAAAAAACAAATTTGGTTTAATTTTAGGGTGCGGAAAACGGGATAACGTAACCTTGATTTCGTCGATTTTAGTAAGGTATAGTCAGTCGGACGACGACGCACAGTTGTCTTTTTCGCACAATATCGGGGAGGCATATGCGGGACAGAGACTAAATAACTACTAAATATTGGCGGCCTCCGTGGTGCAGTGGTCAAGACGCTTGACTCACGCACGGAAGGTTCCGGGTCCGATTCCCGGTGAGAACACAGAAATTAAAATGTGATTTTTCTCAAGCCTGGGTGCTCTGTGATGTAATTCACCACTGTAACTAGGCCTCCTGGCCTGTTGTGGTGCAAAAAAAAAATTTAAAAAAATTTAAAAAACTATTTTCAAATACCTATTTATTAAATTTCTCTAACACTGCATATTTGCATATCCTCTTAAGACTGTAATCGGATAAAAAGTATGAAAAACCGGCCGTTCATACAAAATCGCTCCACCAAAATAATTATGTAACTAAACATTGGGTAAAAACAATCAATTTATAACGTATTTCTGATAAACAAAAATATTGTGAAAAGTTTCGTTTAAAAGAAACATGATTCTACAATAATATTTATAAGTATGTCCAAATGTTTGTGTCTGTGTTTGTGTCCAAACGTATTTCTGATAAACAAAAATATTGTGAAAAGTTTCGTTTAAAAGAAACATGATTCTACAATAATATTTATAAGTATGTCCAAATGTTTGTGTCTGTGTTTGTGTCCAAACGTATTTCTGATAAACAAAAATATTGTGAAAAGTTTCGTTTAAAAGAAACATGATTCTACAATAATATTTATAAGTATGTCCAAATGTTTGTGTCTGTGTTTGTGTCCAAACGTATTTCTGATAAACAAAAATATTGTGAAAAGTTTCGTTTAAAAGAAACATGATTCTACAATAATATTTATAAGTATGTCCAAATGTTTGTGTCTGTGTTTGTGTCCAAACGTATTTCTGATAAACAAAAATATTGTGAAAAGTTTCGTTTAAAAGAAACATGATTCTACAATAATATTTATAAGTATGTCCAAATGTTTGTAGAGAAGCTGGATTTCGTCTCTAGGAAGTTATTTAGATCTATATTAGTTGCAACAGAGGGCCCGTCCAGGGTAAAGGCTTAGCGCGGTAGCGACAGCGGGCGCGAAATTTCAAACATACGAAAACGTATGAAAAACGCCACACATGGCCATAGTGTGAGGCTTGTGGCGGGCGCGACAAATTAATGTTCGAGGCCATAGAGTGTTTTAAAAAAATGTTTTCCCTCTGTGATGCAACAAAATTAAACATGTTTCTATTTTGGACTGGAGAATAATAAATTTTATTTTCGTAACGCTGTTATAGAGTCGCCATTATATACATGTGTAGATCGATCCACAACAATAGCTTAGCACTCTACCCCAATATCTTAGTGTGGCATTATAAGACATTGCGTACACCTTACACGATCGATCGTGACAGACAGTGATGGTTAGGGATCATGCTGTATTCTGTATATTGTACATACCGTGTACCATGTGGCGTGTACAACCATATACTATGTCACTAAAGGGTATTAGGTTCACCCGTTCTGGTATTAAATCAACATTAACCAAACATAAACCCAATTAACACAAGTGCAATGTAAGTGTGCGATTTGTTATAATATAATCGATTCATAACAGTTTGTGTTAGGGAAACATAACTTTTCATTTTTACATTTTTTAATTAATGAGGGTCTATGAAATACTGTCGATAAAAAAAAATTACTACTAATCAGAAGCCTAAATTTAATTTTTTACTTTAAATTCCCGCGAAAACGGTCATTTCATTGGGTGCGCCCCTAATACGTTATGATTCATATCGATTTTGAACTGACATATTTTCTTATAATTTCTTTTTTAAAGTTATGTATGAAAATATTTCTCCCCAATCATATTGATTTTGAAAACACAATTCATTTTTTTTAATCCATTTCAAATATTTTTATCGGTATTCGTAGTATGTGATATTTTCCTATTTTAAAACCTTATTGTACCAGATTTAGTAACAGATAATAAACAATTGCTCTTGCTAGTTATACAGCTTTTAACTATTTTTATTATTTATTAATAAGATTAATTAACATATTACAACAGAGATGAAGAACATTTAAGAACATTAGAAGTCCAGGCATCTACAGGGCTTATGACCTGTCAATGGCTGGTTTAAGTGGCCACTTTACACACTGTGTAACATTCACCATTCTGCCTATATTTGAAGATCTATATTCCTTCAATTCTTTCATCTGTTGATCTTTGTGAAGTTAAAGAGCTGAAACCTTTATTTATGCAGGTGAGATTCAACTAATTGAATTATTTCACCTACATACTAGGCAACGCCTGAAAATATTATTTTTTCAATTTCTATACTTCTTCATGGACCATACAAACATCATTAAATGAAAGAATTGAAGGAATATAGATCTTCAAATATAGGCAGAATTGTGAATGTTACACAGTGTGTAAAGTGGCCACTTAAACCAGCCATTGACTGGTCATAAGCCCCGTAGATGCCTGGACTTCTATATAACCTTCTCTTAAATGTTCTTCATCTCTGTTGTAATATGTTAATTTAAACAGCTCCCCAGGGAGTTGAATCCAGTCCTTGTCTACGAAAATTTGGACAAACTCAAAATAATGTTAATAAGATTAACATAGATATTTACACATATTGAAGAGAAGAGAAACAAGAAGAAACAGAAAATATCACACACTAGGAATGACGATAAAAATATAGAAAATGGATTTAGTAAAACTAGTTGTATTTTTAAAATTAATGTAGATATTGTGGAGAAATGTTTTCATATATGACTTTAAAAAAAAAAATTACAAAAAATTATGTCCCAAGAAAAATGCGACATGTTTTGCATTGATACTTATGACATCAAGATTCGTTAGGATTTTCTGTACAAATTTAAACGGTTATTAACAAAGTTAAAAATTAACATCACCACGCCCCTAATATTAAAATATTGCCAATGCAATGCCCGTTTTCGCGGAATTAAAGATTAAAATATTCAAAAAAATAAATTAATTGTAAAATTTTTTTTTTACTCGACAGTATTTCATAGATCATTATTACATTAAATTGTACAAAAAAGTGGTATTTTCCTAATTACACATATAAAGATATTTTTTTTTTTTTACATTTTCAATTCACAATTTGCCGCCCAACTAGACAATAGTCAGTTCTAAGGCTAACGAATTTTGAATTTGCTGGTTTGCAATGGAACAAAGTAATAATAAAGGTATACGAAAAAAAAATGACACTAAGCATTAAGGAAAAATAAGAGATATATTTTGTGTTGGAATCACTGCATAGCCTGGAGTATATTACAAATACTTTTGTAGTCCTGTGCAGCAATCCACTTGGTTATGCTGACATTTTACGTATTTAAGCTGTTTGTAGTTTTCAAAGAGCTGTCCAACTGATTATACATAAACACTCTCGGTGCAATAACACTATATTGCCTTTGGGCAAAGCTCGTTCTTGCAGCAGGGGTTTCATAATTTTCAGCTAGAGCACATCTCGTGTTTCTGTTTTTCTAGGTTCTTTGTTCACTAGGGTTAATTATGTGAAACAGGCAAGGGCTGACTTTACAAACAACTATTCGACACACAATGCGTTTTGTTCTGCAAAAATAAGGGAAGTAGGGTGCAGAAGAGGGCGTTGGTTCATTATTTTTAAAACATGTTTTTTCATTACCGTTAAACCTTCTTTTCTGGTTTTGGTAGCTTCTCCGCAGCTCAATATGTCATATGGTAATGTGGACTGTACAATTGCAAAATAAATTAATTTTACTGTTTTGAAGTCAATGGTGTTCAATGCAATTTCTTAGAGACATAATCCAGTTTTCTCATTTTCCTAGAGAATTGTGATTAGAATAGCATTCTTACTTTGAAATTCATAAGTTTTGACTTAGAACTTTTCGAAAATTTACTCTTCCATAATTACTACACGTTGTTGTTATTGGATTATGTAATTTCTGCTTAGTTATTAAATCAGGCTTTATTTTTATTACATTTAGATAATTTTTTTTAATTTTTTTTTTTTATATTTATTTCTTAAGTTAGCTTATATTAAAACTAATATAAACTATTATGTACATTTACATCATCTATATATATTTACATTTCCTTACAGTAACTTATACATTTATTTTTAAATTCTTTCAGACACTTTTCATTCTTCATACATTCAGGCATCTCATCATACATTTTTAAACCCTTATACATCAAACAATTTTGCGGCTCAGCTCTTTTCAATCATGGTAGTCTTATTTTATCCTTTTGTCTAGTAGCATATTCATGAAAATTTTTGTTTAAGACAACTTTATCCTTAAAATATTTTGGTAATTTATCGTGAAAAAATTTATGTATAAATATCAACATATTAAATTTAAGTCTCCTTCTTACAGATAACCATTTTAGTTCATCTCTCATTTTTTTACAATTATGTATTGTGTATGCAGTAAATTGATAGAATTCAATATAGGGTTTTGGTAAGGTATCCAAAATAAAATGTGTTTATTGGATTTAATTCTACTTTTACTTTTTTTTAAATAGTGTATCATTTGACGCATTTTGTCTAGTCAGGACATTATCAAACTAACTTAAATGTTTACTAAGTTTCGTCGTATACTATATAAGTCTACTTTTTTACTTGATTTTTCTACTTAGTTTTTTTTTATTCTTCTTTATCTATCCTCGCTTCTTTTGCATACACCATGATTGGTCTGACACACGTTTTGCATATCCGAATCTTGCTCCCGATCCGCATGTGTTCATCGTACCAGATGACATTTCTAAGACATCCATATGTTGTACTAACTGAGATAGATATGTTCTAATCATCACTGCCACGAAATGCATCGTCTGCGTGACATGTGATTTTAACGACCTTATCTCCCTTAGCTCTAGATTTACCTCCTTCATTCTTAACGACGTTTTTTTATATTTATTCTGCTTCTGTCAGAAAAGGTCTTTGACTTATATATTGCTTTGTTATATTTAGTTATGAAGCTGTTAAACTTGCCTTGTTTCTTTGTTTTTTTTGTTTTTTTTTTTTTTATTTATTGGGGATATCAACAGTATTACATGCAACAAAAATACAACAAATAAAATATACAGAGAATAAAACCAATGACAGATATCCAAAGAACTAAATTAAATACACGTACAATACATACTAGTGTGTTTGTGTGAGTGTAAGTGAGTGAGAGGGTGGGTGAGTGGGTGTTATATTGGAATGAGGGTGGACATGTGTGTAAATATTGCACAAGTGTCAAGTGTCGAAAATACAAATATATTTAAAATATTAAGAATTAGAGATAAAATATAATAAAATAAAATAAAATAAGATAAGATAAAATAAGATTTTATTATTGAAACTAAGTATAAGACAAAAAAGTATGTTTTAAGACGCGCATTTTAAATGTTATTTTTTTACAATCAAATGGATCAATAAGGGGAAAGTTCAAATTATATTCACAAAACGTATAAGTGGAGATTTCTGGGCATAGTTCGTACGAACTGCTGGCAGATGAAATAGAGAGCTCGACGTGTGACGTGTGTGGTAGCCGGGGACATTTAATGATAACTCCGACAAAAGAGCCGGACTATCAAGGCTTGTATCAAGGTTGTTGTATTTGATACCTTACTAAATTATAACAACAATTATTTGTTACGTGACTTGTTTGCCGATGTAAATATAACATTGACTCTGGTCTTAATTATTTTTTTATATTGTATGAGTTCCCTATACAGTTGCTTTTTAATATATTATTTATTAGATCATAAACTTATTTTATGACCCATCAAAATGTAAACCCATTAAAAATATTCATCTAAAGGGCGGCAAAAAAGTTCTGTGGAATCTGTATGCTACACGTGGAAAACGAATTATATGTTGTTATTTGTACAAGTTTGCGCATAAATTGTTTCAAACTTTTCTACGATGAGATGAAACAAGTCTCCACATAGTGTTTAATACAATATCACAGAAATGAAACAACAAAGTAATAAACATTGTGAAACAAAGTGAATAATTTAGCAAGAAAAGCAAGGCAAATACCATCGTAATAATAATTGAAACAAATTCTCGGGTGGAAGTTTTCATACGATATTGCTCAAAGGGTAAAAAATATTCTTGTTATTCTATTGTTAAATCACGAGTCGTATATTTCCAAACCCCATTATTTTCGTATGGCTGCCATAGGAAACTAGCGGGTTTTGTAAATAGACCACTCACCTTCGAGTTGTTATTTGTTTGTTTATTTTCAGCGTGCTTGTGTACTTGATAATTTATTGACATTATAAAAAAACAAAATCTTAGCAGCATTCAACCATTATTCTACACTAATAATAATAATATCTTAATAGGTGACATTTTATCTAGTTGTAAATATAAGAATGTTTTAGTGAATCATTCAGAAATTTATAAATGAACTTGTTTGAACTGCTCGAATTTCGTAAATATTGGTAAAACTTTCTGTGAATTTCAAATTTGATTAAAAAAACCAGATACCAGATGTCTCAACTCTTCTCAGAATTTGCGAATCATCTGATATCCGAAAACCACAATTTTAATAAAGAAACGCGCGTAGAGATTTTAAATATTATGAAAAGTGGTCTTCGTTCAAAAAACCTTAAAGAATTTTAAAAAAGTAAAGCTATCAACCTAAAACTTCCCATAGTAAATATTTTTCTCGTTATAATTAATAGTATCTTATTTCTGTATTTTTCTTTTCTTCTCTTTTCTTAGAATATTTTATATTAGGTTGCAAAAATTATAAATAAGAGAAAAGTAGCTGGGAAATACTCGCTTCATACTAAAGTCTTGTACAAGCATTACTACTACCCATTCTAGATTACGCTGATGTTTCCATGACTGATTTAAGCTGTGAGCAACTCGATAAACTTGAACGACTTCAGAATACATGCATAAGGTACATTTTTGGTCTTAGAAAATATGACCACATTTCTGATTATCGAAGGCAACTGAAATGGCTCAAAATTAGACAGCGGAGAGACTATCACTCTCTCTCACTTCTGTTCAATGTACTTTATAGTCCTAACGCTCCTTCATACCTGCGTGAAAATTTTCAACGCTTTTCAGTTCATGGTTTACCTCTTCGTTCTAATTCTCAAGGCACTCTCATAATACCCATCCACAATTCCTCTTTCTTCTCTAACTCATATAGTGTCCATGTGGCTCGACTGTTGAATCATCTCCCATCCACCATTGAAGATGTTACTACATTATCTCTGTTTAAATCACATATGAAGAAACATCTCTTTTCTCTTCCTTAATCTCTCCTCCTTTCCTTTTTCCTCTTTTTTCCTTTTCCCCATTGAGTGATAGTTTTGATTTAAGGTAATTTATAAACAAATACGTTGATTTCTATTTTCATATATCCTTAGCTTTTTACTCTTTTTTCTATTGAATATGTTATGTAACTTGAATTATAAAATAAAACTATTATTTTATTGGTTGGTTGGAAGAAATTGCCATTTGGTAATAAGCCCGCCAATGTAAAAATAACATTATGTACAAAAAGCTGAATAAATAAATAAATAATAATAATAACGTGAATAACTCTAATTGAGTACTAAAAGATGTGTGCGCGTGAGCTGAGTTGAGGTTAAATACAAAGATACTTCTTTTTGAGGTAATGCCACAGCATGACATAACCAATACTATTTTAAATAACATCAACTTTTCTGCTCACTCAAATTTAAAATACACATTTGGTCATAATATTCATAATTACAATACGCGTTATTCGGGGAATCTTCATGTGTCTAAGTTTCGCTCAACAAAGTTAGGCAGTAGGTCCTTGGAAAATATTGGCCATTCCGAATAAAATAAACTGCCTGATGAGCTAAGACACGAAAAACTGAAAAAAAAATCCAAAAGTGTCGCAATTAAAAAATATTTCTTAAATCTTTTTGATAGTGATAATTATTAATGTAGTTTATATAAGATGGTGTTTTATGTTTCTTGTACAAAAATGTTTTCTTTTTATTTCGGATGTATTAATTTGTATGATATTATGTATTGTCAAAAAAATGTTTATTCTTATGTACGGTCCCAAATGAGTTTCTAATAACTCCTGGGAGTATAATATTTTTGGATTATATGTTTTATTAAAAATAAAAATTTAAAAAATTTAAAAAAATTAAAAAAATTAAAAAATGAGAAAGATGGTTACGGATTTACAATTAGTTATTTATTAAATAGTTACACACGGGTTACATCCTATATTTCATAGAGAAGGAATTTACAAGAGGAAGCACTGGTAAAGAGCTTGCGGCCAGGCCTTGTGGTGCAAAAAAAATGAAATGAAATGAAAACATGAACTGTCAAGATGAAATGTCCCGAATTCTTTCGATGTGTGGTGTTTAGTAGACTCGTCCGGGCTGACGTTGTAGTGGACTACGCGTTGCGGATCAAAGCAGGGTACGGACCTGCTAACTTCACTACTCTTGGTGTTGCCCGCCACAGTACAATAAATCAAGCGATTTATGATTATTTTTACCATTGCTAATATATTAATATTATACAAACACAAGTCCCAACTCCATGGCAGTCCATGAAACTAGAATCTTGTGTAGATTGAGACGAATGTAATATCGACTAATAAAACAAACATCACAAAAAATATACCATATATGTAATATATCTATATTTGAGTTATTTTATTGAATGCAGGGCAAAAACACAAAACAATTGTGATACGCATTTAAAATGTCCTTTTTTGTGTGATTCCTCCAGTATTAGCTATAATTTCCTTACGTCACGGCTTATTACAGCTCCGGAATTTGACGCCACGGTGCGCCAGTAAGATCAGAAGAGAGTAATATAAAACTATTATGTCGAAATGTTCTAGACTTTTTAAGGCCTTCGATCGAGATGTTTTGACCATTTTTAATGATTAGTCATGTTATTATTTTATGTAGGAACAGCATTTTTTAATTTTTACATTTCGATCGTTCACTAAATAAATAAGGTCCGGACGGCCAATTTTTTCATTATGTAACAGTCGACGATAGCCGATTAGAGCCCTTGGTAGCTAATATAGAAAGAACAAACATAAATATTTTTTACAGATGTAGTGAACTTATTTTCGATGTGCGAATGATTAATTCAATTGAATTTACCGGAAGGTTGCGTGTATTAAAAAAATAAGAGATTCATTTGATTATTATGTGAAATTTTATTTTGCTAATTTTGTAACTTAATTACCATAGAAAATTATTCGAATATGATGTTTGAGAGATGTGAACAATATTGAATGAAATCTAGCATAGTTAAATGAATGCGAATTGAATTTACATTTGCGATGAATGTCGCTAGCTGTGTCGTGTCGGTCGACCGGTACCAGCGTTAAATGGAGAGAATCTAATTAACGTTTCCGTTTCGCGGTAATTGGTGAGGTTTTTGTTTTGTGTGTTGGTGGGCCTGGTACTTGGTATTGCCAGTACCCATACTGACACCTCTTAATAACATTATATGTATTGTGTGTAAGTTTATTCATTACCTTCTTTGTTTCATTAAACTAATGAGTGTATTCAAAAGTAAAGAATTCGGGATTTTCAATTATTTATTGATCTTCAAGTACAAAAATATAGGCACTCTGGCGGGTTTATTGCTAAAAACAAAATTGTCAAGCGTACCAAAAGACAGACTGGTCAAGAATGATTTTTTTAAATTCTCTTTCAAATCAATTTTCTCCTGAATGACCTTAACTACACACTCAAAGTTTAACTTCAGTACATTCTTAAGACCATATAAACATTTTACAGCCAATAATTTATAATTATATTAACATACTACAACAGAGATTAAGAACATTTTAGAGAAGGAAATATAGAAGTCTAGGCATCTACAGGGCTTATTACCTGTCATTGGCTGGTTTAAGAGGCCACTTTACACACTGGGTAAAATTCATCGTTTTATCTTTATTTAAATATTTATATTCCTTCAATTCTTCAATTTGTTAATGTTTGTGAAGTAGAATAGCTGCAACCTTCATTCATCTGATTGAATTATTTCACCCACGTACTAGGCACCGCCAGAAAATATTTTTCAATTTTTATACTTCTTAGACCAGGTGGATTTATGAACAATGTTTTGGATTGGATTCAACCCACTTTCCTTCTCTAAATTGTTCTCCGTCTCTATTGTAAGATGTTAACATTAACAGCTCCCTAGGGTATTTAATCCAGTACATGTATTATATAAGTTAACTTTTCTCAAGAGATTTATATCAGCAACATAAGGGGTCAGAATAAAGATTTTTATAATGTTTCATAAAATTTATTTCATAGATCGTAAAATAGTCGGGCCTTGTTAAAGCGCGTCAACGGGTAACGTTCGTGACATTTATATTGTTGAGATGAAAGTATCTTCTAGGAAAAATGGAAAAACAGACCTTATAAAGTTTCCTCGGGGCGACTAAACTTTGAACTGCGGTTGAAGAGATGGAAAAAACTGAGCGAACTTTCGTGTTTCTGACAGATTTCAACTGCCGAGCGCTACAAGAATACTAGCTTCTATTATATGCTGGATATACAGTACACTGTAGATAGAAATACTCTACTGACTGGAATAAACCTAGTATAGGAAGGGCAATTGAACGTACTTAAGTAGAAAGCCATTGAAAAATGGAACTAGGATTTTTGATTTTGTTAAAAAAGTGAATATTCAACTCTACACCACAGTTGAAATGTTTGTTACTCTAACAAATGATAAATGATGCATACATTAGGTTTTATTATAATATGGTGGGCAACACCAACAGCCGTGAGGTTGGCAGGTCCGAACTCTGCCTAGGCCCACAACGCGTAGTCCACTGCAACGTCAACCTGGACATTTAAAGGATGAGTGCGCGTGAGTTGATTTGAGGTTAAATGAGAAAGGTAGATAACAATTTAAGTTATTTACTGAGCAGTGACATACGGACTACATTTTATTATTTTGTACAGAAGAAATTTACAATAGCGAGCATTGGCGGAGAGCTGGTGACCAGGCAACACAAACTGTCAAGATGAAATGTGTCGAGTACTTTCAATGAACGGTGTTTAGTGGCCTTGTCAAGGCTGACTTTGCAGCGGACTACGCGTTGGGGGCCAAAGCAGAGTTCGGACCTGCCAACTTCACGGCTGTTGGTGTTGGCCACCACAATAGTACAAAAAATCATTAAATTACAAATTTTACCAGTTTTCTTCTCTTAGTGCCCTGTCAGGTATCCCCAACGTTGGTAATCACTCTGGCGAAAGTCTCTCTGTCCTGTGCTGCCTGCAGTCCAGTATCGTGTATTACACAGTCAGAACATTTGTCTTCTTCCAGCCTTTCGGCGACTCTCAATGTCACCCTTCAAAATAAAATGAGGCGATTGGTACTTTTTTCCACGCATCACATGCTCCAAATATGAAATTTTACGAACTTTTAAGGTGGTTAAGAGTTCAATGTTCATTCTTGCTTGACTTAAGACTTCTGAGTTCGTTATCATGTCTGCCCAAGATATCTTAAGCATTCTTCTATATAACAACACCTCAAAAGCCTCCAGACTGTTCATGGTGTTCACTTTTAGAGTCAAGGTCTCACAGTCATACAACAATACAGAAAACACATAACACTTTATCAATCTTTGCCTTATTTTTAAGTCCAGATTATCATTGAAGACGAGGGATTATATTTTATTAAAAGCAGCTCTTGATGACTCAATTATACATTTAATTTCTATATCTGGGTCGAGGATCTTTGTTAGAATGCTGCCGAGGTACTTAAACTTGTCTACCTTTTTAATGTCACTCTCCTTTAATTGGAGAGAAAATGCGGAGCAGTCAAGTCGGTTAAATGTTACCCATTTTGTAAAACCAGTTTTAATGAATTTTAAAGTCCGGCTGACCTCACAACCCAGGATGTGAATTTCGCAAAAAACAGCCAGCCCTAGTAAAACTCTAATGCATGTTGTGGCATTACGTATTGAACATGTTAATTTATATTTATATTGGGGTACTTTATTGTATAAAAATAACTATAAAAACAATTTAACTGTGTGTTAAAGGAAGTTTGGTAATTTTTTAAGTCTGCAGACCATACAACCTAAAACACGCATTTTGCAGAAGCCAGAACAGCCAGATTTAATATTGAATGACACGTCATTTAAACTTTAAATATATAAGGTGACATTCTGTTTTAAAACATACTTTTTTATTACGGGTATTTTTAAGTTAATGAATTTATAAAATTCAAATGTATTTATCCACTTTTATTTATTTAAGATAACTAGATTTCTGAAAGCATTAATCTTCCTATCTGCATCTATACCGGAAGACTTTTTTAGTGCTGAGGGTGATTTCTGCAAATTGAGAAATTCCGTTTTTGTGATTAACACTATTTCCAGAAAATAATTATTCCAGTTTTTGTATTAAAGCGGCCTTGCTGTTTTAGCAGAACATAGAATTAACCTTACTGCAACCAATAACACCAATATTCAATTTTTTCAGAATTGTGAACTGGCTGCTTTCTACATAACTATGTTCAATTAAAAGCGAGCCTAGGAACTTTAGTGTTTTAAAGTAGGTACCAGAAGCTTTATGGGCTAAAGTAAACTAGAGAAAAAACATATAACTAGTGATGGACCGAAGTTTGGGTTTCAGATAAAAAATTGCCGAAATTTTGGCTTTAGCCGAAACCTGCGGTTGAATAACGTTTGGCTGTACTTGAGTAGAAAATAAGCACAGTCAGAGATGTTTAATTGTTACCCATTTAAATTAGTTATTATATTTCCATTGTCTTACATAAACATTAAAAACTGGACCGATTTTGTGATTCGTAGACTGCAGTCAGAGATCTTTTGTATTTATATTATTGTAATTCCTTTAGAGTTAATAAGTTATATATCCTATGGCGTACATTGAAGAACTGTTACATATGTATAACTTAACGACAAACTAAAAGCGCGCAAAAATAAAAAAATGTACTCATTAAATATATGCCGTTTATTTCATTATGTATTTGATTTGACAGCTATTTTAATGAACTCGTAATATCAAACAATTGAAACGCCTTGTTTCGTGCGTTTTGAAATGACTTTAAACTTTTCTAATAAGTTTTTTTTATTATTAATAAAACATACATTTAGTAGATATTATTGAAAAAAACTCATTTAGGACTGATGCGGTTTCGGTTTTGGCTGAAACTAGAACAGAAGCCGAAATTTGGTTTTGGTCGGTTACTAAATACAACAGAGATGAGGAACATTTTAGAGAAGGGAATATAGAAGTCTACGCATATACAGGGCTTATGACCTGTCATTGGCTGGTTTAAGTGCCCACTTTAAACATTGTTGAAATATGTTCATATTCACAGCTTCCTAGAGGGTTGAATTCAGTCTTTGTATACTAAAATTTCAACAAAATCAAAACATTGTTAATTCATCCACCCCAGCCGCGATTATAAACGACTCTCTTTATCGGTATATAATCAGACGGTATAGATTAATATCGATTTTTTTGTTTAGAAAGGAAAATCGTTAACATTTTTTTTTTCATACAGAAAACTTAACTTTACTTTGTAGATAAAATTTAAGATAAATTTTAACTTCCCATCAGAATACGTACCCTGGTCCAAGAAGCATAAAAATTGAAAAATATTTTCAGGCGTTGCCTAGTATGGAGATGAAATAATTCAATCATGCGAATCTCACCCCCGTCGAGCTCTCAGTTTCAGGTTTCAGCTCATAACTTCACAAACATCAACAGACGGGAGATTGAAGGAATATAAATGTTGAAATGTAGGCAGAATGATGAATTCTAAACAGTGTGTAAAGTGATACCTAGACTTCTATGTTCCCTTTTCTAAAATGTTCTTCATCCTATTGGAATATATTAATTTTAACAGCTCCCTGGGGGGTTGAATCCAGTCCTTGTCTTCAAAACTTTGGACAAACTCAAAATATTGTTGAAATACTAGGAAATATTGGAAACGTTCATGTTGTCAAAAATAATCATGACTTATATCCGCCCTGTTTGGCTAACATGCAAGAGGTCTCGGGTTCGATTCCCGACGTGATTGACTTGACATATTCATTGAAAAATGTGTTTTCAAACTATAATATTTCACGGTACCTGGAGCGTAGGACGGATCATCTTACCTTTATGTAAAAAAAAAGATTAAGATACTCTGCGGTTGGTGTATCAATACAGTGCCCTATACACCATAAAGGAAAGGGATAAAGGAAAAGGGAATGATGATGATAATGAAAGTACGTTATTTAAATATTGGATCAATGTTGGAAGTTATTCGTGCTAAAGCAGAATACTCGTACATAGTACTTGAACGAATAATACAGAAGTTATACCTTCGTTTTAAACACAGGTTATGCAGATACATTATATTTATGAAACAACTAGCAGTGTCGGGTTTGATATCACTTTACAACACGCGATGTTTGTTCAAACAAAACACCAGTCTTTCTAAATGAGTAAGTACTCTTTCAGCCCTCTGTTTTGAACCCAAGTAAAATGATTAATGTTACTCAGTGTATAAAATAATTACTTAAATCATCAGTCATCAACAGATCATAAGCTTCTTTAAAATGGTTTCTATCTATAAATATATTTCAACAGCGAAATATTTGGGCAAAAATACACTTAAAATAATAATAATAACCATAGTTTATTAACAAAAATAACAATTACTTTATCTGCTACATACACACTTAGGTAATAGATTTATCTGGATCATGTTTAGTCTGCCTAACTAGGTACAACCTGTTTTAAGGCAGACATTTTTATGCAAAAAAAAACATTAACATTACTACCTACTAGTTAATTTACTATACAGTTTTAAAATATTAATTTATTATTTAAGAATGTATTTTGAGTCAATTTTCCGATTTTCCTCGACCTAAACCCAGTAAACATTTTTTTTCAAATTTATTAAATTGAATCCATGTCATGGTTTTGCAATGTTTGGGTAACATATTTAATATTTTGGGGACCAGAAATCTGCAATTTCTTTGCCCGAATTCAGAGTTTGTGATAAACCCCACGACCTATCCTCTAGTTTGACTTCTGTTAGTGTGGGAGTGTTCCTTTTGAGATTTGGTAGAATAATTTGCTTTCAAAAACATTATTATTTTGAAAGTATATAATTGCCTTATATCAAATATTTCAAATAACTTGATGCTGGGGTACCAGGGCTTTTAAAAAATTATTTTAATTATTGATTTTTGAGCGGATTCGAGAGGTTTTAATATTGATTTATTAGTGCCTCCCCATCCTATTATGCCATAAATTATAACTGAGTTACATAAAATAAAATAAAGTTGTTTGAGTTTAATTAGGGATAATATGTTACGTATCGACTTGAAGATATGGGAAAGTTTTCTATTTTTTGTGTTATGTATTCTATGTGTTCTGTCCATATCAAATATTTATCAATAATTATTCCCAAATATTTTATATGGTCTTCTGATTCAAGTATTTTAGAGCAAATTTTTAATTAAAGGTTTTAATACAATACAATACAATTTGAAAATATAAAATAAAAAATAACAAATGCATAAAAAAGAAAAATAAAAGAATTTGAAATGAATAAGTCACTCAGATACCAACATAATATTAAAATTCCTAAATTCCATACAAGTCATGGTAAAAATAGCTTTGTATTCAAAGGTGTAAAAAATTATAATAATCTTCCTAATAAACTAAAAACTATTAAAAATAATATAAAATAAATCTATTTAAAGATAACTTAAGAAATTTTTTGAACTCGTGGAAAAACAACATTAATTTTTAATTAGTATGAATGTATTATTGTTTTATTATTATTATTATTATTATTATTAGTATGGATAACTTATAAAGCACCATTTTCGTAATATAATACCTCAAGGGCGCTTTACATAGTGATTCCATAGTTATTTTTTTTATTGAAGCTTTTAAATTTGTAATTAAATTAAAACAATTTATTTTGTTAACATATGCTATGGATTTATTCATGACGATTTATTCATTATAAATGCTTTAGCGAACAAGTGGGTTTTAAGTTTTTTCCGAAACATCATTTCACTTTTACAGCCTCGCACCTCTGCTGGGAGTATGTTTTTTCTTTATATGTCCTTTGTTTTTATTTTTCTTTTAAATAAACAACTAAAACAGTGTAAGTCACTCTCCAAGCACAAGAGTTAGTCTCTTTTTTTGGAGAGTTACAGTGATAACATTTACTATATGTGTAAAAGTAGATATGTTTAGAATTTTACAAAAACATATACTTTTTATGAAATTTATGAATAATTTTTTTTGTTAAAATCTTAATGTAACAATAAAAAAAACATTCATAAAAAATACATACGAATAATTCAAGTTGAACTTGCCAAAAACAGTGAAGCTCTTGTGAATGGTATGAGTAATATGACGTAGTATATATTTGATATAATGAAGTTTTTAGAAAGTTCATAAAAAATATATTAGGTATGGCATCAAGCCCTGTCAAACCTCTCCTACCATTTTGGTTGTAAATATAATCAGTTTATCCTCATAGAAAAGTGATTCATACGCTACGGTGAAACTGAAATAAAACGTTTTACCTGCCTGAAAAGTGAAAATTAAAAGTCAAGTGAAATTAATTAAGCGTTAATTGTGCGCTAAGTCGGGAGTAGCTCGGGAACCCTTTTGTTTGGGGGAATTAATAAACAGGATAGGAATTTCTAGTGCTGTGCTATTCATCATGCAGACAATGCTTTACGAATGAAGCTAATGGGGGATGAAGCTACCCTGAACCGTGAATCAAACGTCTCAAATTGCACCGCGAGAGAGCTAAATAAGACATCGCTAAGGCGCATCGCGACGCCGACGCGTAATACGACGGCGTCGTAATGGACATAATATATTGCGACAGAGGTGGAAAACATTTTTTAAAAGAAATATTGAATCTCAGGCATTCACGGAGCTTTTAAAATTATTTTATTAATTGGGACTTCCTACCTGCTTTTTAATTAATTCATGTCCACAAGTATAAAAAGGTATCCACAAAATACGATAATTATTACCTCAATTACCAATCGTTTGTTATTTTGATGATGTGAAAAAAATGTCTTTACTTTTTAAATTTTGAAAGAACTATTTAGGTTTCCATATTCCATATTTAAAAATGTCTTCTATCAAATTTTATTTTAATTTTCTCGTTTAATTTGTTTTTCTACTTTATATTGCATTGCTAAAAGTTACTAGTCCTTTATAATACATTCGGTTTTTCCATTTTGCCTGATGATGATATGCACTTTAGGAGTAAATAAAACAAAAGAACTATTTAAATTAGTAAATATTATTTTACGATACGAAAGTAAAATAATAATTTTTATGTTGCATATATGTGCCAAGAATACCCACATTTTATTAGTCATAATTTAAATTAAGGTATTCTTGGAGACAGCAAAAACGCCAAATGTTTACCTTAACACATGCAAGTTTGCGACTAAAAATCATTCATGCTTATGGCTGTTTCTAGAATAATATCCTTAATGGCTTAGTAAACACATTATTAGGGATACAGGACGTCTCCCATCGTCCCGGATCAGACGCGAGATCCTGCGACTTACTCATGTTTACCAGAGCGACAAGAAGCCTTAGGATCCATAAATTTAGCTCTCGTGTATCGGGTACCTTTATTATTTAAGTGTAGCTATCAAGGCTTTCGAGATGCTATCTTAATCGAAAATCAAGAGCTTTTATAACGGAAAAGGATGTCTTTGTAAATATATCTTACATATTTATTCTACGATATTTTAAAATCAGAGGAAGTAAGTTTAACATATACTTTCATACTAAAAGTTTTAGGCACTATTTTTCCATTTAGGTTGCGAATACCAAATGATTTATTTTTTTGACGAAATTCTGTTCTGAACAAGTTCAGATTCAAAGTACATCGTTGACACATCTCTTCTATAAAAGTATATTTTTTGTTAAAATGTTATTACGATTCAAAAATTTCAATTTTATCTAAAAATACATCTGCCACCAATTGTTTGCATCTCTATAAATCTGCATGTGATTTATATATTTTTGGAAATACTCTTTATCATACAATGATGGTGAAGGTGAAATTTTAGTATTTGCATGTTGGTGTAGTGAGTGTCTTCAGGAAGAGACGGGTACGTCTTGAAACCGGTAGGCGAAAATAGTCGATAAGTGGTTATATACTACTATTTACTAACATAACATAAATATTAATTTCACGTTTTAATTTCACATTACAAAGAGATAAAGATACATCTAGTAAGATGCTTGGATTTGTACTTCGAAAGTGTATGTATTTCAATAATACATCTGCAATACGCACAGTGTATTATACAGTTGCCTGCGGCATATTAGAATACTGTTCCATTATTATTTGGGACCCCTTTAAGTCAAACCACATCTTTAAACTAGAGAAGATTCAAAAGCAAGTTTTGCCATACTTGTATTTGAAATAATATAACTATTGTTATTTGATTTTTTTTCCATCATTATTTCTAGTAAGGATGCTTACCCACCACATACCGCACACCGCATCTGAGGACATAAGTCTCCTTGGCGGTGCCCACATACACGGAAAATTTGCTCGTTGTCAAACGAGAAAAGCTGCCCGAAGGAGCTCTCTGAAATCTGGTAGCCTTAGCATCTTTGTGCTGAAAGAAAGTAATCCAGAAGTACATAATATGTACTTCATTGGATTGAGAAGAGAGGGAAGTGAATTCTTCACTGACTGGGATTAAATTGATTGGACATGATCAATTCGCCGAAATGATTACAAAACTTTTTAAAAGCCTTGAAATTCTTTTTAGAAGCCACCAGATCTGTATATCCGACAGGACCTATAACAGGGCCACGGATAGTAGCGAGAAGTTCCATTCGGTAATCATAGAGAAGGGGAAAGGGACAAGACCACAGGATGTGTTCAGAAGATTGGTTAGGATATCCGCAGCAGCACGAAGGGGAGTCAACAATATTAAAAACAAATAATTTTTGATTAAATTTACCATGACCTGATAAAAACTGCGTAGTCCAGTGATCGGGGATAACCCAAGAAGATTCTAAGCGCTGACGGATTGAAGGAAAAAAAAGAAAGGTAACCCTCCCTGAAGAGGAAGATTCCCATCGCGATTGCCAAGCATTAAGAAGAGCATTTAAAGTCATTTTTCTAATATTTGATTGAGACATTCGTTCAGTTGGGAGTAGACGGACGCCACCAATAACAGAGGGACGCCTTCTTTTTAGGTGGAAATTTGCAGATCGTCGCTGAACCTCCAGATCTAAAGGAAACAAGCCCGTTAGAACCGGGAGTGCATCCGTTGAGCATGTCCTATATGCTCTAGAAAGTAAGGATGGATGCTAGAAAGCATCACCTTCGAATCTCGTCACCAAATTTATTACAAGAAGTACTTAAAATCCAAATATAAAAGATATCAATTTGTACGTTCTAAACAATTATACCAACACGATCTCATACACTATTTTACGTACCCATACCCGAACAAATGCAAAACAGCATTCACCCATTGATCGGTAATTTGCTTACTGAATACTGTTTCTGCACATAATATGGAAACATTTTTATGTGCGTATCGGCAGTGCAATTAGTAACTATCATAAGATGCAATTGTGATGCTATTGTTTCTTGTTTCACAATTAGTTAAATAACATATTTTTTTTGATAATATACTTAACTTGCTATGTATTTTAATTTTATGTACATATTTTTACTTATTACTATATCACTACCGTATCTTTCTGTAAATATTTCTCTGTCCCAAAAAAAGTTTGTTTTAACTCTTGGAGTACAATTTTGTATTATTAAATAAGAACATGTAAAGGATGTAGACTAGAGGATGAGTCATGGGGTTTACCACAAACTCTGAATTCGGGCAAAAAAAATTAGGCTTCTGGGCCCCAAAATATTCAATATGTAACCCAAACATTGGAAAACCATGGCCGGATTCAATTTAATGAATTTATAAAAAATTGGTTACTGGTTTTAGGTCGAGAAAAATCGTAAAATTTACTCAAAAACATTCTTACATAAAAAATTGTATAAATTATTTTTTTTTAACTGCATATTTAATTAACCAGTAAGAAGTAATATTACTGTTTATTTCGCATAAAAATGTCTGCCTTAAAACAGGTTGTACCTAGTTAGGCAGAATATACATGATCCACGTAAATTTATTACCTAACATTATATGTAGTAGAAAAAGTAATTGTTGTTTTTGTTAATAAACCATGATTATTATTATTATTATTAAAGGTATTCTGAAAACATTTTTTTTTTGTATAAATAAATAAATTAAATTATCTCTTAATAAATGTTACTATACATCGTCGGGATAGAAGAACAACGACGGATGTGCAAAAAATGAGACTTTGAATTTCTTGTATATTTGATATGGATAAAGTTATAAAAAGGCTTTTTTTCCAGGTTTGAAATAAAATTATATATAACTAGCCTAAGTATTAAATGGTATACTTTTGTACTTATCAAGTTCTGACAAAAACAGTTAAACCGCTCTCACGTAAAGTTGAAGAAAATCACATGTGTCGTTGTTTTACGATCCCGACGAAATGTTTCCGCTCGTATCATAAATGTTTATGCAAATTTTTTGAAACAATGGGAGTGAACTTGTGGATTCGAGCATATTGTTTAGAACAGAAGCTCTAACAGAGTGAAGGGTAGAAAAACAGAATAAGGCAGAAAGAGAAAAAGAGTAAAGGGAGATAGGAATGCAAAGGAGGGAGGGATTAATACCTGTTGCAATCCACAACTATTCAAGAATTCTCTTGTGAAATGCCCCGGGCTATAAGCAATGTAACTAATTGCACGAAATACTTAGTTCTTATTACTCATATTTTAAATATTGTTCTACAATCAGAGTGATCCATGTTAAAAAATAAAACTGCATTTTATTTCTCTCTCATAGTTTATAAAATTATTTTTATGCATTTAGTCAAAGAATAAAAAAAATTCCATTCAATACTTCACAAAACAAAATACAATGATTATCATCCCGATCACTACTTTATAAGCAGTTTGTCCTTATTCTTATGCTCAATGATGGGCTCAAAATAAACCCCTGCAGTGCTATTCTGAACCGCTTTCGCGGCTGTAGAAAACTTTTAATCTCGTGTATTTACATTCAAAATATGCGAAATAAAAGTGTTTTCTACGGCCACGAGAGCGTTTGGAATATCACCCCTGACATTATTGCGACCACTGTAGATCTATTGTGACCGGTCTCCGTAAGTTAATTATCTCTCTCCAAATCTAAGTCTTTAAAGAGCCAAGCTGAGTGGAGAGACTGATGCGAGTGCTCTCATAATATCTACATATCGTTACTTTAGTTCGCTTTTGTTCAACATATTTGGACCGAAATTGAGTTACGAGTTAGTGTACAGGAGTTCTGAGAAAGCCTTTATTTATAAAATTCAAACGAAAAATATATATATTTAAAAAAAATTGATTAAGAGGTTTTTTAACGAACTTTGTCTTAAGTTATGGTCATTATTTATGCACATTTCATGAATAAAAAAAAAACTTTAAAGCTATTTCTCTATTTCTGCTAATTTGTGTTTTGGTCTGTTGGACAAAAACGAACTGAAGCTACGATTTTGACTAATCTCCTCCTTTAAGCCTAGGTTCAAACTATTAAGTAGGTGATGAGCGCTTTCATATCTTCAGGCTTAAACAGTAGTCCCCCGAAAATGCAGCTTCTCTCGTGACATAAAGCACCACATTCACTGTAACAACGTCATCTAACCTGTTATTTTTCAAAGTCGATTTTTTTTTACAATCATGACATCTAATTTTAACCGGCCAGTCAGAGAGTTGGACGGCAAACTATGGTTGGTCGGGAGACATGGCGAGATCGCCTGAAGTAAGTGCCGACTCACATACAATCCACTTTGCTTCCTTGATACGGACCACGTCATACGTTATGTCCTAAGCGGTGCACAAGTTTTTACGGGAACTAGTAATTGAAATTTGTTTTTGGCGTAGTAAAAACTTGGATTAATATTATGAATTTTTACTACGTTTACAATGCTCGACAAAATTACATGTCATATTTATCATTAAAAAAATCAATTTTGAAAAGAGACACGTAGACAGGAAATCTACTTGGTCCCCTATTTTTTCCTTTTATATAAATGACATTGAAGTTTGCTTTCATTATTCAAAATTTCTTCTATATGCCGATGATATGAAAATATACGCTGAAGTTGAATCTCGTCAAGATTGCCTCATGATTCAAGATGATATTAATCGTCTAACTGACTGTATAAAAAATAAACTGTTTTGAATATTAATAAATGTGTCTGTGTTACATTTACAAGGAAAATAAACATTCGTATTTTTGATTACAAACTAAACAAGAATGTACAAATGAAAAGTCACGAAATTAAAGATCTTGGGATTGTTTCTACTTTTTGAATGGCATATCAATAAAATTAACTCCAAAGCGTTAAGCATGTTAGGTTTCATAATTCAAATGAGTAAACACTTTGATGATTCAAAGGCCCAAATTTCATTATATCATACGTTTGTAAGAAGCCATTTGGAATACGCATCTAAGATATGGAATCCCCAGTTTACAAGCTACAACTTCGTATAGCAATTGCAATGTGGCCGTGGTCACTCATATTATACTCGTATAATGAAGCAAATACATTTTTTAATTAATATTTCACGTTTATCATATTTATTTTTTTATTTTTTTTATTTTTTTTATTTTATTTTTTCTTTCTGTTGACGCCCATGGGACTTTTACATTATACATACTATATAGTAAGAAAAAGTTACACATTAAACATAATTAACATTTTTTCAAAAATAAAAATTAAAAAAATATATTTTTAAAATTTAAAAATAAAGTTACATAGTTAACATAATACACTATTAATACATAATACATACATTATATTCTGTTTATAAAATAAGGCATAGTAGGATTAAAATAAAACATAGTTATTTTTTTATTATTTTTTTACACCGGTAAACTAAACTTTAAAGTGAAGTTATCCAAAATGTTGAAAACTGAAAAGGGTTTTATAAACTAAAAATATAAAACATAACACGGGCTAACTTTAGCCCGTGTTATGTTTTATCATATGAAATTTTATTCATTTTTAACCTCATTGGGTACCTGAGGTTTTACGCCGCAGGCGCAGGCAAAAAACATTTGGGATATGCAAAAGGTATCAATTTGTATTTATATTTATTTCTATCCAATAGAACATGCGCGGTCCGTTCATAAAACGCATGGAACCATTAGTTCCCCTAAATTTAGCCAAATAATGTTTTAAAAATAGCATTTTTAATGAATTAATTATCAGTCATAATACTTATATCTATAAACAAGTAATGCAATGATAATTTTATTAATAATCACGATAAATTGAGGAGGAGTTTACTATCGCCTTATAAAAAAAATATTTAAAAACAACGTAACCCCCAAGCACACCATTCGTCAGCGCTGTCATGCGCATACTGATCGGCGCGTACTTGCTTCATGGCTACTGGGTCGATTAAATTAAATAAGCTTAAATAATCTTAATAGCACCTTTGTTTTATCAGTTGGTTGAAAGACGTTGGAATTTGGCAATATATTTTTTTATAAAAAAATAAACAAAAATACTTATCTAAGACAACAAAGTTAAATTTAATAATATATTTTTGAATAAATTCATGTCGTTTCTAAAAATTAACGAGTGAGATTACATGTTAATGCATTAACAGAGTCTGTATTGAAATATCAAATATTTTTTCTAATTATGTATGTACCAATTACCCATACATGAATTGTTTACTTAATCAAAAACCCCGCCGCACGTCCCTGCAATAGAGGTAATGCATTTTCAGTGCAGGCTGTGAAACTTTATGGCAAAATACCTCTCCATATAAACGACGTACTTTATACATAAACTTCTTCCATAAACGTCTGGAACTATTGTACCATTGGCTTTGCTTCCTTTTCAAGCGCTCAAGCCTTTTGATTTTACTCGTAACTCTCTCTTATCTTATTCCGCATTTCTCATCACTTTTCTTATCTTATTAACATAAATCATGTATTCATACTAATATCATAAATGCGAAAGTATGCTTGTATTTCCTTCAAGTCTCAACGGAGCAACCGATCGACTTTTTTTTGCATAAGGATAGATGACAAAGTGAGACATACAATAGGATACTTGTTTTTTACTACGAATTAAAAACATTTACATTATAAAATATATATATATAATATCAACAATGAGCATCATTATTTGAAAATGAGAACACGGTTAGGTAGGATATTAAAAAAAAAACAATTCGAAATTAATTCTTTAAATTTCCATAATGGGCAATTATCTTGAATTTTTTTTTAAAAATAATTTTGAGAATCACAAGATAATCGGTACACTTTTTACTAAAATCTGTTAAGAAATAAGGGAGATATAAAGGATCAAAGTCTAGTTATTTGAATAAAGATTAAAACAAACAATTCGTGACGTCACCAATTCTGACGTCATTGGATGCGAAGATAGGTTTTACGTAAAAATCTATGATTCTAGGAGAGCAAGTGGAATGGGGTTACTTTGTAAAGATAAAAAAAAAATTGACTTTATGTATAGTAAGTAGAATGACTTCAATCAGTTTCGAACTTCAAAAAAGGGGAAATTTAAATAAGAAAATATTATGTTGTGTGAGCGAGAATATGATAAAAACTTGGTGATTAATGTCAACCCTTCTGAGTGGGTTGTTCTGATACATCATAATTTTATGTGTTTGTTTTGAAGATTTTCCAATTATAAATAACCAAAAATATAATTAAAATATAAATCAAGTTTAAAATTTAAAAATAGTATAGTGATTTAAAAAAAAAAGTTTTTATTAAATATTTCTTAACTCATTCACCGCGGTGCTCACATACGTCTGTGAGCGCCTCGGTGAGTGAAATATGTAAAATTAGTATTTCAACTAATAAATCAAATATGGAAAATTTAATTTAAATCATTGATACAGATGACATAATAACCTTGTTTTCTGATCAAATGAAATTATCAGTTAATTAATGTATTATCTATAATACTTTGTTAATAAGCTGACATTATTATCGGATCAAAATGAAAAGTTATTGAGTCCTTTTTATGAGTTGTGGAAACTTATCTTTCAAAGCTTTGAAAAAAAAAAATTTACCCAATGACTTAGGATTTATTACTTTTATTCTAGTAAAGCAATTCTTGTATCAGTTAATCTATTTCTTACGGAGACGTGAAACATACCAAATTAATATTGGCCATATTCAACAGTGCTCAACAAGATTTCACAAGAAGTGCAATTGAAGTGTATGAGGTTCTTCTACAAGCATTTTGTCACAACTATCTGATTTACTGGATGAATCGCTTCACCGTTACCGTTCGAGGATGAAGCCTCACATTTATTTCGCTCATTTTTAAATGAAAATATTTTAGGAGAAAATAATTCATAAATTTATTAAAACTAGTTCATATGAGTCATAATATTTTTTATTTATACTCTTAAGTCCCGTATGTTGAAAGTAAATTCCGTCATCGCATTTTACTATCGCTTGGTAAACAATTTTTTTTTCTGTTCTGGAAATACTGGCTAAAATTCTTTTTGGGATGTTAACTTTATATTATCCATTGTATTTTCAAAACATATTTTATAATGGTTGGAAGCAGCCCTAATTTTCATAAAAGCTTTTTCTAGTATTTGAGCAAAATATTTTTTGTAGGCCTTGTCTCAAAACTTTTATTGATAACTTCAAATCACGTCACTCGCAAAACATGTATGTAAAAAAATTTTATCGATTTCAGGTCATTTTAGAAAACTTTTTATTTTTCGTTAAAAAAATATAAAGACAACAATAATAATATTCGTAAATATATCATAATAATGGGCACTCAGTGATATACAAAATTACTTTTAACATTAAATAAATATTTTAAAGACTAATACTTTAGTCTATAGTCTATCACAGAAAAAAAAACAGCTTTACGGCTCCCCTACTAATTTCTTGGAATCTTACTTAAAATATAATATTGACATTTAAAGCGTGTTTGGTTTTACCATATAGAAAAAACAGTTAAAAATTTTCGAAGGTTTTCAAGTTATTGAGAAAAATATGGACAGTATATTTGCTAGTCAAAGTCACCTTACGATTCAAATGTCGCCCTATTTTACTATTGAGACTGGCTTCAAGGTTGGCGAGAGGGGGAAAAAAACATAGGCAAAAATACGGGTTGTTTTAATTTCTATAAATGGCATTACCAACATTAAAATAAATGCATGGTTCGTGGTGTACTGTTAAGTGGATTAGTATGGTTTAATTCCATACCAACCGAATAACATGGCTTTTCTGAGACTTTGGATATTGTAAACGAAATTAATAAAAGAAATGATTGATTATCATATTTATTATTATTGTTACATATTTATTACATCAATTTACAAGTTATTATTTATACAGCAAATTAATTAAGAAGTAAAAGTAAACATGTAATTTTTTTATTTTTGCTTTTGGTTCATCTAAACTGCCTAACTAGGGATAGCTTCCCTGTTCTAAGGCAGTAAATTATGGATTTTATAATAATATTAAAAAGTAATTACAGTTTTATTATTATGTGTGCTTTTTCAGTCTTAAAAGTAACAGTGAAAACATAAATAATACCAAAATCTCTATATCCTAAGTCCTTACTAGTAAAACAAGAAATCAGCTTACGCCCTTCTACATCGGACAACAATTTCTCTGACTCCCTCCAACCAATATGGATTAAAAATGCAGTCAACTTCTTCCTCAGCCTGGCAATCCCACCACATTTCCGTGAATCTGGTATAAGGTTATATATCCTCGGGCCTATATAATATTGCTGCCTTTGAGCCAAAAAAGTAAGGACAAAAAAGTATCAGGACTTTTATAAACACTAAAAGAGTCTTTGAAAAATCTCTCATATGTACAGTACGATAAACCCGATATTCCTCCCGGGTGATTCTACCCTATTGACTTGCTTTATCTATGGTTAGTTTCGCTTGTCGTCCGTTTTGGTTGTGTAATACGATTTTGGATTTGAGAACAGAATAACGGTGCCACGTCGCCTTAGACCTATGGCCTGTCCTATTTTTTTCAAAGTAATAGTTGGACGACCGGCAATAGATACGAGTTACTTTCTGTACCGAAAAATGTATAATTTTAACAGGAAAATTCTTATTTCTAAACGACAAATTAATTCATTACGTAGCTAATTAGCGGCGAAGCCGCGGGAAAATGCTAGTAGAGTTTATATATTTTTCGAATACTTTCCATATTTTTACTTTGAATTTGAATTGAAACTTGTCAGTACCGAGGTTTGTAAACAAGTGTATCCAAAGAACACTTCATTATACAATTACTAAAAATTTTAATAAGATTTTAAACAAATGCAATAAGTATTTGTACTTTTTAACTTAGAAAATCACAAAGTTAGTGCTTCAAATATTAATTTTACCAACATTATATTTATAATTTTTATGGACATGATTATTTATGTCACAATTGTGTGATCAAAAAACTATTTGGATTTATTTAATAAAACCTTTTTGACATCCTATGAAATCCTTATATTTATACGTCATAGCATGCTTTCAGATGTTGGCATTTACTTTGTAGTAAACCTGACTATATCCATCTTGTGGAACTGGTTTCTGATTATTCCCTTTGAGTTTTCTGTCAGTTTTATCCTATTTGCCATATCTGTTGATTAAATCTTTACCATTTCAGTTTGCAGTTAAAATTTCGACATATGAAAAGCGAAGCGATCTTATATTTCTCTGATAAAAATCTGAAATGGAAAGAAAAATATTAGATGTAATTTAATTTAACTCGACGTGGTACAAACACTACGAACTTTGTTCTAACTTTGTTCTACAATACATTGTAATCATACAAATGTACAAAGATCTGAATAACAAGATAGAGGCACACCTTTTATACACACTTCGGATTTAGAAAGGGTATTACTTCAATAGAAAAAAGGGTAGAAGCCTGTTGCAATCATTGCAAGATAATTGAAAAAGTACGTTGAATAAATTTCTTAAATAATTTAAGAAATCGTTTAAAGAAATATGGTTAGATAAAGTTAAATTGGAAAATACTCTCTGAATTTGTAAAAATACCCATATAGATTGGTATAAATTATAAAGATTCATTAGGTGTACAGGGTAATGCATTAACACTACATGAACCAGCATGTATATTCTGTTGCTTCTGGAACTTGACACTCGTGGAAGTCGTGAAGTAGAAAAAGATTTTTTGATTAAAATTAACTTTAAAATTTATTTCAACAGAGAAGGAAAACATTTTGAAAAGGAAATATAGAAGTCTAGGCATTAACAGGGCTTATGACCTATCATTGGCTGGTTTAAGTGGCCACTTTACGCAGAATGATGAATGTTACACAGTGTGTAAAGTGGCTACTTAAACCAGCCAATGACAGGTCATAAGCCCTGTAAATGCCTAGATTTCCATATTCCCCTCAAAAACGTTTTCCCTCTGTTGAAATAAATTTGAAAATGAAAAACTCCCTAGGGATGAAATCCAGGCAGTTTGCGAGCATTTGGACATACTCAAACATTGTTGAAAATTTACTTTATTTTATCTGGCAGAGCAAGTACCTAGTACAATATTATTTTTTATTTATCACTTTTTATATTATACATATAAAGGGGGGCATATTGCCAAAAGGCAATTTCTTCCTACCAGTAGGTAGTAGTAACTAGAAAAGTAACCAGTGGTACTCGTAGTAACGAGAAAATTAAAATTACTTGGACATATTATAGATATTTATATAGAATCTTATAATTTTATACAAAATTTGAAATAAAAATGAAACTAAAAATCTGCACTATAAAGAGTAGGAAAGAGGTGGGAAGGAAAGAATAAGGATAAAGGACCAACTTAAACATTTAGATAGGGACATTTGAATCTTGATTTAAATTTAAATAAAAATGGAGCTTCTTTAACATTAGTGAGTAGGTTATTCCACAATCAAGCAGCTACCACTGTGAAAGAGGAGGCCAAAAATTTAGAGCGGTGAATGGGAATTAAAAACGTTCTCTCGTCACTAAAACGAACAGAAAGTCCATGTTGTGATAGAGGTTGGAAGAGCTCTCTCAGATAAAGAGTCCAAGTGAGATTATTCTAAATATTGTGAAGCAGTGAATGTGAATGTTTCTTCTATGCCTAATACTGAGCCAGATAACGTATGCAAACATTCTGCAATCGTTCCAACTTACCAAAAAGTTCAGAATCAGCATCTGGGTAGCAAACATCTGCATAATAAAGGAGTGGGAGAAGTAAGCTCTGGGCTGGTATTCTGAACGGGATTGCGCGCAAAGAGATCGCTCAGTTAGCGTGTATTTAGTACGTAAAAACGTGTTAAAAATTAATTTCTCGGCCTCCGTGGTATAATGGTTAAGGCTCTTGACTTAAGCACGGAAGGTTCCGGGTTCGAATCCTGGTGAGAACACAAAAAATAACTTTGATTTGTCAAGACTGGGTGTTCTGTGTTAAAATTCACCACTGTAACTGAGCCTCCTGGCCTGTTGTGGTGCAAAAAATTATAATGAAATAGTAATTATAATAATAAAAGTGTTATGAAAATAGTATATGGACTGGTACCTAAAGCGTAGGACTGATCATCTTATCTTGTTTTTTTTTGTTTTTTTATCAAGATACGCCTCGTTTGGTGTACCAATGCAGTGTCCTATGCACCGTTAGGTGCGGAAAGGGAATAATGATGATGATTTTATAACTTTATAGCATAAGCAACATCTTTGTGGATATTTTTTTAAACCTTATTTTTAAAGGACATTAAAGCTAGAATATAATTTATTTTGAAAGAGAGTTGAATGGAAATATAAAATAAAGAAACTTTGTATAGAAAGATAAAGTATTTAAAATAACTTGATTGAGAAATAAGAGTTAAGAATAATAACCGCTTATCAAAGCATATTAAAAACTTTATTTCAAATAATTTATTTTTTATAAACTGTATCTTACGAATTTTCCGGTAATTTTTAATTTCAAAGCTTTGTGATACGAGAGTAAAAAAATTAAAATTGCATCGTAAAATTACTTTGCGGACCCTTAAAAATCACATATTATCCTTACAGCAACCTTTCATGCCGCCATTTTATATATCAGACTTCGCAATTTATTATGTCTAGTGTGCCGAGCTTTCGTGGCCTGGTATTAAGCTCGGGACATTATAGAAAGCTTCACGAGATAGCGCTTTTCTAAGCTTTAGGAATATTTCAGAAATGAGGTATTAGTGAATTTGCAAGCTCTGAAACAGTTTCACTTTACAGAATGAAAATATTTTCGTCTTCCACTCAAGTTTAATTGTAACTCAATTGCGATTAATTTTCATATACGAAATTGACAAGATTTCAGTTGAATTGCCAAAAATGTAAATCAAATACTTGTGTTTTAATTATTTTAAAATTGAAAAAAGCGTAGTGTAAAAAAAATACTATGAATGTCGTCGAACCAAATCGTCGAGAGCTTCAAGTACCTGGGAGTATATGTTACAGAAAATGGCAGCTTTCAAAAAAAACTGGAAGTGCGATTAAAAGTAGCAGGCGCCATATTGAACAGTATGAAGGCTGCCTGCAGATCGGATATTTACTCAGTGAATACCAAATTCCGCTTATATAACGCCTGCATAATACCTATTCTCCTCTACGGATGGGAATTGTGGCACCTCAATAGGGCCCAAAACAGCAAGATACTGAGTTTTAAGAATAAGTGTCTCAGAAGAATCTTGGGTGTGCGGTGGTTTGACTTTAAAAGGAATGAGGTAATAAGAAAACGGACGCAGCTAACTCCGGTGACAACTGTCGTCAAGCGGAGGCGATACGGTTGGCTAGGCCATATACTGCGGATGTCTCCTGAGAGCCTTAACCACGATTGCCTACGTCACAAGGCATCAGGTTCTTGACGTCCTGGACGTTCACTGCTGACAGTTCACCGGCAGCTTATGTCAGAACTTCGGGACGAGAACCTGACTTGGAAGGACGCAAAGGAGTTGGCAGCCGACAGATATGAATGGAGGCTCTTTGTGGGCAATTGGTAAAATAAAGCAAAATAGGGAAGAAAATGCCGAACACTCCTCTAGTGGAACGGAAGGCCTGTTGACTACTGCCAACAGGCCGGCTTCTAATGAAGAGTTTTAAGAGGTTTCTTCTTCACATAAGCAAATGCTGAGAAGTTCCTGATTGGCCCTCATTAGTATATCTCTTCTGACCCCAACAGTTAAGATAAATTTAAAAAAACTTTATTGTAGAAAAATCCACTTTTGAAATATAAACCTTGTATATTATAAGCAAGGTAAATAATAAAGCAACTACCATATAAAAAAATTAAAAAGGCTCTTTGTGGATACCATATGCTCCAACTAGGGAGCGGAAATGGAATGATGATAATGGTGTTAAAAGGCCTTTAGTAATATATTTTAACTAGTTTAAAAAAAATATATATCTAGTATAAAATCACCAAGTAAATAAACAAATTATTTGTATTTACGCAACGTGTTTCTAATTAAGTTGCCTTGGTGATGTTTGGCTCTTAAATAACATAATTTTACGCTTCGAATGGCACATTCAATTAAAAACTGTCATTTTTATGGTTAGTAATTTTGTCAGAACGACGACGATATTATTTGGATTAAAATTGTACTTTTTAATGTTGTCTTCACTTCATTCACTTCATTCACTTCATTGTATTACTTCACTTGTTTTTAAGTAAAAATGAAAAAAATATGGAGAACATCAAAAATCCCTCTATGCAACGTAGAAAAACTTTATTTATAAAGGTATATCAGACAAAAAGACTTACCGTTCATAGAACTTACGGATTTTTTTAAAGAGAAATCTTCTACAATATTATACAATTTATGTTTAAAAGTATTTTTTCAATTTATTTATGAAATATTTTTGACCTTTCCTCCTGGAACATTTTGTAAATATTATGACATCACGTATGTATTTTTCTTACTATCTTCATACAATTTCATTTGGACAATAGATGCCTCTTTTATTGTGGTACTTTCAGTAAAATTCTCAAGGGTTGCGAGATATTTGAACTTAAACCTAAAAAGGCTTGTCATGCTAAAAACACATATTTCTTTGTGATTAAATTAAACGTGACTAGTTTTGTGTATGATCAAGCAAAAAGAAAGGGTAAATCAAATACCCCGTTCATCCCTGAGAGTGTAATTCTATGTAAAAATACCAATACGAATTGATTTATCAGCATTATCTCCATCGACCTATTAATACATATAGACGCGCCCCATGGAATAAAATATTTTTAAAAAGTAATGACACGAAAACGTACACATAGTGATTCTATGAGCATTTATTGGAGGATAAGCATTTTTGGGATACAAGAAAAATGTATCTATAATCAACATACATTTTTGGTAAATTCCAATAAGATTATTTTCTTAAATTCCTTATAAATTCAACCCATTTATTACTTTTCACTGGATTTTGTGGATAACAAAAATAATATTACTAAATATTTATTATATTTTTGAAACATATTCCTATCAGTGCATTCCTGTACGTAAAAGGAGCTTCACGATTGTGCCGCTAGGTGTCGTTTGGCGTTTACAAAAAATAATATTTTTATTTGAATGTGAATAATTTTAAACTTTGTTAATCACTCGTGAACTCTTCTGTGCCTATTATATGGAGTGTTAAATATATAAAGATCCTTACTCATAAACTTGGTATATATTTACGCCTCGGCATGGTGGTAAAATACAGATAGGAATACCACTGGTACCTAGATTAAGAATGGTATTTCTATCGTTATTCTACTACTCTGCTTAGGCGTACCGTCATACCAGGTTTATAAATAAAACCCAGAGATTATTTAAATTCTTGTAAATCGTTTCACATACAAGTGGGATGAAAGAATGATTCCGATGATTAGTTTTAATGTTGGTCTGGAAGGGACACGGTAAGCAAATATATTAATTCGTTCCGGGGAATGAAAGCCATTGTTTACAATTTTTTCAAGTAGGATCTGGCAAAAAATATCAATTCTGTTTACCAAATTATTGAGGTAATGAAATTTTATAAGAAGAAGATACAAGAAGCTACATAATTCAAGTTTTATATAATATTAAATACTTTGTTATGAGACCAATTAAATTTATTTTAAAACACTACTATTACATATTATCTACAGGTTTATAACTACACCACTTGAAAGATAAGTGCTTTCCAAAACGATATTATAGTTGTGCTTGAAAAGAAATTCAAATAGTCTCATTTTAATTTAATATATTTCATTGTTATTTTAACGAACACGTATGATTTTCACTCAGAGAAATATCTCATTTGTCCCTTCATGAGTGTTCAATGTTCTTGATGAAAATATTGGGTTCTCTTAAACGAAAGCCATTTTCAAGAGAAGTGTACAAGTTTTGATTCTGTCTAAGAGAAGGAATCATTTCAGGAGACTGTAGATGCGATACAAAGCATAACTTTATGTATTATTAATCGCGATGTCCAGATTAAAGATTATGTTAATGTAATAATTGTTATTTTTGTATTCTTGAATATGTATGCTTCCACTTTTTATATTGTACCCCAATGCAATACAGAGTTCTTGTTCTCATGAAGATGAAGCTAGGGATACGTTATTATTTTTTTGTAATATGTATTTGCTTTATTTATTTTGTTAATTGTGCCCAAAAGGCATTTACAAAAAATAAAAATAAAATACATGCTAACATACTAAATAATAAACACAGAATATACAGAAAAAATATGTGAAATTAGTTAGAAAGGATATAATAAAAACTATACAAAGTAAAAAAAAACAATAATAACAAAGGTATGCAAGAAAAAACAATAAGCATATAAAGCTCATGAAATAAATTCTGTAAAGCAAAAACAGTAAATAAAGTGTTACTGTAGGCAAGAAAGACAAATTTAAGTTAAATTAATAAACAAGCAAGCATATATTATCGCGAAAAGGGAAGAAATAAAAATATGTATATATGAAAGGCGTATTTGCCAATACTACAGAGCAATAAATCAAAAAATAAAATTAAACGTCATTGTAATAATTTGATGAAAACAACAGCATTTATTTTTTTCTCATTTTTGACTCAATATCGTTCACGCATTTCGCTTTTGTAGAAGATAAATATTTGGTTAAAAAATATTTCTAAAAAACCGTGTCTTTTGAGGGCAAAATTTTTCGCAAAACGCTGCCTATTCAGCGGTTTGTATATTTTTAATGCCGATACGATTACCAGTAACTGGGGGCGTTTGGTTTTTTCAGACACGAGATTATACGGAACAGGAATGGGGATAATATAAGAGATGGTTTCAGGCGCGATGGGGTGGCGGAGAGGAGGAATAAGTGGGCTGGGGGTTTTACCAACTACGCCATCTGTTGAAGCAGCCAGCACGTATTATGAAATATAAAGTTAGGTCTTTTCTATGCCCAACCGAATAGACTCATTTGACTCATTTACAGTAGAACTATTACATAAGGCTGTTATTTTGAATCGAAAAAATGATGAAAAGACATTTTTTATATTTTTTTTATTCATGGTAGTTTAAGTATTGTTTTGTATTATTAACGTAAAGGACGAGGGATAAATAATCCAAAAAATTTTAATTACCAAATAAATGTAATTTCAATTTCTATTTTACTTAATGCGTTTATGTACCTTACAAAAATATATTCAAGATATTTATAACAGGAAAAAAAAATCGATACATTTAAATGTGATGAAATAGTAAAATAAAAAATACAAAGTATTAATAAAGTTTTTTTTTTGTATGTATGTGTATGCGCATGGGTGTATGTACGTGTGTGTGTATGTACATGTGTATATATGTGTATATATATATATGTATAAATGTGTATTTATATATATATGTGTGTATATATGTGTATATATATGTGTATATATGTGTATCAAAATGTGTTTACGAGTAAGTTTATGTTTTATTAGTCTGCTTTCTAATTATTTGTTAATTATTATTTTATATTAGACTGTAATTGCCCAGCTTGGAACGCGGTATGTACCCTTATTAGCTGGGCAAAGTGAACATCAAATTGTATTTTTGATAAAAAGTGTTAATAAATAAATTACGCGAAAGATGTCGATATTCGTAATTATATTGCTCTTCCCACTGGCATTACCAGCATAAAAAATACTCTCCATTACACCTAAGTTGATCGTAATACCACGAATCAATCGGAAAACATACATAAGTAAATATGAAATTCTTCTTTTCTCCAGACTACTATAGCAAAGCATTCCTAGTATGAAGTCTGACGGGTACAACCACGGGTAGTAGCCACACTCTCTTAAGTAAAGATATCTCAGAAATGTCTTCTGAACCATCTCCAGAATAACGAAGTACTGCAACTCACGTGGCGCCCAAGAGCCTTTTGCTGAAAAGATGTGACATTTTGTCACCCACTCTATAACTCTACAATAGTCGATTGGGCATCTCGATTGCTTTGTCATAATGCTATTCTTGAAAACCCTCCGACAATTTAATTACAAAGACGAATGCGAAAGTGGCAACACTAACGAATCCGTATTTATCTATGGCTCTCCTGGTCTCATACCAGACGTAAACCTTTATTGTTTGTTGTCAGACTTCTCCGTTGAATATTTTGTGTGTGGAATATTATGAAAAAAATAAAAGAAAATGTTTCACTGAGACACTGCAACATTGATAATTATTATTTTCCTTTGACATAACACACGTCTACATGTTATCAGAAATATTTCATATTCATTTAATGGATTTTTGAAACATATTTTATTAGCCGAGCATTTTACAAGAAGGAAGTTTGACAGCAGAAGTTACGATGTCACATTCGATTGTCAATGTCGAGTGCTTTGGGGCTTTTGTGATAAAGTCGATAGGTTTTCAATCGATTGCATTCGTATGGGTGGTTCAAGAATGCTGTCACTTGTCGAATTACGAAAGTCGCATACGATTATAAAGACGAACGAGTCAAGCATAAGGCCTCTGATCAGAAATCCACACTCAAGTCTGCTTCGCACTAATGAGTTATAAAGAAACCTAATAACTAGAGTATTCAAGAACACCTTAGCTGTTTCGGGAAATTCTAACATTTTGCGCGCATTGTCACTGACAGCGCCGAAGTGAGTATGAAATTTCAGTTTAGCTTCAAACATCTCCCAGGTCTTTGACAGTGGAAGTTCGCTCGAGTGAACACTCTCCCATACAGTACCGCATGAGAATAGTATTAAATGCTCGAGTGTATAATAAAAGGTAACATTCAGAAACGTTAAAATGTAACTGGTTCTTAGTTCCCCGATCTAATATGTTATTTATATCGGACTAGAGAAGGCGGCAATCATACGATACTATGATTCTATTCAAACAACAAACGCAGATTTATTCTCCACCATTACATCCATTTTTAACTCTTGTGTGGCTGTGATGGCACACTAGTCGATACAGGACACAAGACTTGATATATCTCTCTTATTTTTTAAAATGATGAATTCGTATTTTTTGTAATCTTCAAATGGACATTTTCACACCGGATTTGGAAAGTGAATTTTGTACAACTATGCTGGATGTTAATACAAAAAAATATTTATCCTCGCTACGCGAAAAAAGAGTGTCCGCTAATTCAGCAACACATATGTATAAGAAAGAGCACGAATATAGAACTCATCACAAGGAAGACAGAAACGCTGTTCTATGGCAGGTGTTAGTGTGAAAGAGACAAAAACAAAAGTAAGTAAAGTGTAAAATAGATTCAGATTTCAGCCGGTTGATAACAATGATGGGAAACGCACGCGCGTAATCTGAGCGGCGTATTTATGATTATTAATTTATTTTACTATAACAGGGCTAAATTATATGTTTATTTGCACAAATAATGGAAAAGGGATTATTAAACAGTATGTCTCCATGTTTTTTTTTCTTCAATTTTTGAACTTTAAATTATTCCGTCTTTTACTAGTGGTAACACGATGTTACATCACCGCGCGCAAAGGGATTATTTATCACAGTCTTTTAAGAGTTAATAAATTAACTAAGGTGAAGCACCCAATCATTAGCACTGCACCAAAGTTCATAAATAAATAAAATCACCATTCGCCACTGATATATATATATATATATATTGTGTTGTAGAATGGGCTATTTTTATTCAAACTTGAGCCTTTAAACTATTGATGTAATTTTGATTTAGATTAAAACAGTTTTTTTTTTACGTAAGCCATGTTCAAATATTTAATTAACCTGTTTTTAGCAGCGCTTTCACCGTGCTAATAATTGAGCAGTAGGATGTCAGTATTATTAATGATTGGCTCTCGGGTTAATTTGATTAAAAAGTTATTTCTTCAAGAAGAACAGTAAAACATTTGAACCGGATTGTGGTCCCGTGGTTAGTGTCGCGGACTCACGGATCATAGGTCCGAGGTTCGCACCCCGCTCTGCAACAACTTGGTTCTCATTTTCTAATAGTAAGTTATTTACAACTCTTTGAAAGTGGCCTCCTTAATTAAAATATTTTGGTAAATCAAAAGAACGCAAATATTTCTTTAAAAAAAAATTCATTATTTGGTATTTTTTATTTTTTATTTAACTTTTTGTACATAATGCTAATATTAATTTAAACCGTGTCGCAGTCGACAGCAGGCGCATTCTGTGTAATTTTTGTAGTGTGTGGTACTGGGAACCATTTTGAGTTTAATTTGAGCCCATCGTCTTTGTGTATACACCGTAATTTTTAGGTTTATGCAAAATCTTTGATTTGAAGGCAAAAAAGTGTCCCTCATCTATAGTGTTCCGCTATTGCAGATTTTTCCACGTGCCGTAGTTCACATTCTCTTTTGTGGATACCAATTATTTTCTTTTCTGTGCGCCCTGTTTGTAAAATGTACACTTTATCACATTCTTGGCTGCTCAGTTTATAAACTGCTTTAGTTTCCAGGGAGTTCTTGTCTTTCGGGTTTAATAAATGGTCCTTTATCTTTCCCACGGTCACAAATACTGTAATACATGTAAAAATCCCGGAAAAAGAAATAAGGTTGTTTAAAATCCGCCTCATCGTGGAATATTCACCCACTTGCTTGAGGTACTGGATTCGATTCTTGGAAGGGTCAATACGAAATATATAGAAATAAATTGGTTTTAAACTGCAATATTTCACTGTCCCTGGATTGGCATCTGAAGCATAAGACTGACCACCTTCCTTTCTTGTGACACAGGATCGAGATACACTACGTGTACTTTTCCAAAACAGTGCCTTATTCATCATAATATGTGGATTAGGGTTTGATGATGATAATGCATCGTAAAATGAAAATGTTAGTGCCATCAAATAAATATTGCTCGTTGGTTTGAAGTTAACACCAATGACATATAAAGGACGACGAACGGGTAAAAAATAATGCTACGTTTTGCCACTACCTCTATTGAGATTAAACCAAGTGGAAAATGGGTGCGGAAAAGTGATAAGAATTGAATTATTATTAATATCAATATATTTTCCCTTACAGTACAGTGGTTAAATGCGTGGAAGTGGAAATATTGATTTTACGGTATGTGGTTAAATCCTCAGATCAATTTACAAACAAAGCGAGTCAATCTTTTCAGGAGTAAGCAGATGATTAAACGGCAACAAAAATAAGCATTCACTGTCCAGATACAAAACAGTTATGCCACCAATTGTTCTAAAACATCAATTTCTTAATTATTTTGAAACCAAACATAATCGAATCTATTAATAAAACATCATCGTTGTAAACTCGAGGCAAGATCTGGACTTTTTTGGTGTAAGTCTTTCTAGATTTGAACAATTATTAAGATAGACCAGATTTTGTCTTGCGGTGGGTAATTAAAACTTTAATTTTCTTTAGTTGTATTTTATTTCAATTCTACCTGCATATACGCACTAAATAAATAGTCCAGATCTTGTCTCGGTGTCCCTTATGTTTGTCAATGCTTCTTTCTTTTTTCTTTAAATGTTTTAAACTACTCTTTTATTGTAATATTTAAACCTTATAAATTGTATACATGGACAATGTCCGTTAATAAATAAATAAATAAATAAATAAATATACTGTTTAAAAAAATATTAACCATTGTTAAACGGACTAAATAAGTCCGTAAATAAATAAATAAATTAAAAAAATACATGGATAACATATTACATTCCCGGAGTTATAAAAAAAACTCTTTTATTTTTGAGGAGTTTCTACTGTATACCATTTGTTGATATTATTATTAAAACAATTCATTAATTTATATGTATAAATACATAAAAACAAATAAATAAAATACAATATTCCCATATCTTTCACTTACTCCTTTAAATAACAAAGCTGGAATAAGCTGAAAAGGTTACAGAATACATTCATCACAAAGTAAACTAATTTTATTATGGCCCGGCAGTTTAAGCACGCACAAAAAATGTCATTTTCTATTAAAAAACTAAGATGCTCATTTTATTAAATCCTCTTTATAAAAAAGGCCATTGTAATTATTTCGTGATTAACGAAAAGTAAATTTTAGTTAACATTTATGTCTCTGAAATTTTAAGACAAATTATTTATTTTTATTTTATTTTTATTTTTATTTCATTGGAAAGCCAACAGACATTTATAAAATTCAATTATAGTATAAATACATATCATAAAGTCCAATTAGAGGCTTTAAATGTTGTCACACAAAAATTTTACATAACATAGAACAACAAAATAACTTTATTTAATTTGCTTTCATATAATTTTGAATTATCTATTCTTACCTTTGTTTTGTATAAATACATTGAACTCCTTAATAAAGATACCAGTCTCGAAGATGTCGCGAAAGCGGTGAAACCGGTCACTGGATATTCCAAATTTGTGAATTAAAGTATCACTCGTCTTTTATTTATATAATAAATATAAAACAACTAATCATACAGAACATTTTATATTACTAAAAATGTAAATGTAGTATATATTACTAAAAATATATCTACTTTTGAATATTGGTCACACAGTTGCACATTATAATATATAATACAACTTTAGTTGACCATACAGTGTACATTTATTATGTGCCTACATACAGAACTGCACATCACCTGCATAATATAGGCTGCGGATTCAAGGCGCAACATCATAACTTGAATTATTTTTGGAAATTTCACTTTTAAAGGAAGTTAAAGATATGTTATTAATATCAAGACAATTTAATTTCTGATTACACATTTTGCAGGTTCTATTTACAAAAGAATTTTGAAAAACTTTAGTGGAACATTTAGACATTTTAAAAAGATGTAGGTTTCTGGTCTGCGTTACTGAGACTCTAAAATTAATAAGTGATAGAATCTAAGGGCAATATATCATGTTATTCAAAGTTTTATACATAAAAATGGCGTCAGCCATGTTCCGGCGAGTTTGGAGAGTTTGGAGTTTAAGTAAGTTTGTAGATTCATCTGGACCTGTATTCTGAGTCAACCGTCTAAAATTGCAATACGATATCCATTTTGATTGTATATATTCTATTCGGTTAGTGTATTTTTTGTATTGAGGGCTCCAAGCGGGAAATGCGAATTCTAATTAACTTCGAACAAATGTAAAGTAAAGATTTCTAAGAGTATAATAGTGAGTATCAATCTAATCAATACTTATCAATCGTCATTTTATGGCGTTAGTCAAATTTTTTGCATCGGTGCCTTGTGCAAGACAATTTTTTGTTATCTACGTATATATAAATATATTTCTTCTTTTAAAAAATAAATATTTGCGTTCATATCATTTACCCAAATATTTCATGTTCGGGGCCATTTTCAACGAGCTGTAAATTACTCATTATTATAAAATGGGAATAAAGTTGGGGTAGAGTGGGATTCGAACCACAGACCTTTGATCCGTGAGTCCAAGACACTAGCCACGGGACCACAACCCGATTCAATTAAATTAAAAGCTTTGTTATCCCAATAACCTTAAATAATTTTCGTAATAACTAATATAAGTAAATATTAGTATATAACCTCTTACCGATTATTTTATGTCTACCGGTTTTGAGATGTACCCAATCGCAGAAGATATACCTATCTTTGATATTTACAAAAAATATGCGACAGTGTATTCATTCGTATTTTTTTTTAAATATGAAAATTTTTTTTTAGAAAAAAAAAGTGTTTGTGTACTGAACAAACAATAATACATGAAATACGAAATTTTGTCTAAGAAAGTAATTTTTTTAATATATTGAGTATTTCTACTGGCATTTCTTGGTGGAACTGCAATTTAATTATGATAATAAAAATACGTACGTAGTTTTATCCCACTTTTATTTATAATTTTTACCAGTGACCGGGTTTCATCGTGACTGACATCGTCAGACTGGTGGGAGGCTAAACAAATGTCTATGTTATATATAAGTGAAAGCAGCTTTTATTCCCATAATGATTTTACATAATTATGGGAATAAAAGAGTTTAAATTAAAATAATTTAAGTATAAAGTTAAAACTATTGCATGAATTTACGTTTTGATTGAATGAATATAATAAAAACAAATTTTAAATATATACAATTTTATGAAGTTTAATAATGAAAATGTATTTTAATTGTATTAAAGCTATAACAGGGGCCGCTGGTTGGTACTTCCTTCGACAACCATGTCTCCGGGCCCGGGGGTAATTAATTGATTCTCTGAAAGCAAAATTCCCGGCAATTAATTATTATCGAGTAGTTTCATTGTTTTTATTTTAATGGGTACAATAATGGGGAATTAACGTGTGTTGCCTGATCTTTAAATATCATTTTATCGGGGCAATTCTTAAAGCGGTTTATTTTTAAAATTAAAAATTTATCTAATTTTTTACCTTTGCTGCATGTGTGAAGGAGTTAAACATTTGTATTTTCATCAAAAGTTGATTTGACTCTATAATATGGTAAAGTTGTTATTACTTTATTCTTAAATTATTTAAATTTTAACTCTTTTATTCCAATAATAATTTTAAAAACTTGCAACCCCTGCTTGCACTCGTAAATAACATAGAAATTTGTTTAGTCTCCCACCAGTTTAACGATGTCGGTCACGATGAAAGCCGGTCACTGGTAAAAATTATAAATAAAAGAAGAATAAAACAATATAAGTATTTTTATTATTATAATTAAGAAAGTTCATCTCAGGAAACTTGACTAAAAGTAAGGCAAAATAAAAAAAGGCATACTGTATAATTAAAAACGACGTTTAATTACCCTATTTGCTCATTTATTAGCCGAAATACTGCTTAAAGTGAATTTTAATGAAATACTTAAACTTAATGAAAATTAGGCAATTTATTAACCTTTCAGTAACGATGTAACTCTTGCTGAGTTTTCATACAAAAGAACATAAAGAAAGCTATTAAATTTCATCTTTGGGTCCTGCTTTTTAGTCTGCCAATTCGTTCTTGAGAACAAAGTGTTCGTAATATGTAATTTGTGAACTGGAGTCTCAAGTTGATATACCTTCCTCTTTTCGAGAGTGCACAGTCGCAGGGTGTTATGTGCAGAAAGCTCCGTTCCCCATAAATTGGGGTTGCAAGACCTGTAGTAGAAAGAGGGAGAAACACCCAACTAGAAGCCAATTTGCAGTAACTTCATTAACATGTATACTCTATGCTCCGCGATGTCCTAGATAACATTATTCCTCGAGTCTTGCATATACCGCCTACATTAAAACCTCCCTACATAATTTATTTGTTTACTCACATACAGCAGTATCGGAAAAACCATCTAACGTCAGACACGCCAACAAGTAGAAAACGTGCAAAATGATACGCATCATAAAATATATATAATAAAGCTTAAAACGCCATACGTTCAAGCATTTTAATACAAAAAACATTTTTCCTTGTAATGCAAAGAATTATTATACTAATGGAAGTGATTCCAATACCACAAAAATCTGTTTGACTGTAAGAGAAAAAGCACGAAAATACACCTTATAACAAGGAAGACAGAGACGCTGTTCTGTGGCCGGTGTTTATATGAAAGAGAACTTATACATAAAATACTTCATGGCCAAATTGACTGCCCAGACCTACTCTCCTCGATGCATTACAATATCCCACCTAGGCGGACTAGACACACAAGACTTTTTCACATATTGAAATAAAATACGAATGCAGCAACAAATTCACCCATTAATTGTGCCTTGACCGTGTACAATCAAATAGATAATTTCGATATCGACATTTTACTAGACTCAAATCGTTTAAAAATAATATTCTGAAAAAAAAATTCAACTATTATTATCCTCACTTATATCTTTTTTATGATACTCTCACACTCGCAAACACACATATACACCCTCCCACCCACCCTCTATCACTCACACACAAACACACACACCCTGTTTTGACATGCCTACTTCCAAATTTAGGCTCTAATTGGAATACTACTAAAATGCCATTTTATTTATACCTTAGCATTATTCTGTCTAACTGTTGTTTTGATATATTTGCTGTGTTGTATTTTGTTGCCTTCATAAAATATATAAAATATTTTTAAAAAGTAACACGATGTGACATCACCGCGTATAAAACATTTTTATAGCACAGCTTTTTAATAGTTAATATTTATTTTTACATCAATTTAATTTTGTTTGTGTTTTAAAATGATGGTGTATCTACTGTTAAATTTTTTTCTGCTTCTGCTTCCTAGCTATAGACCTATGTGGAGTGTTCTCCAGAGGGTTGCTAGATGAAGTGGATTTCAAGCTATTCTTCCATCTTTTGGGAGGTCTACCATTAGGACGAATCCCGTGAGGATGATGTGTAATAAATAAAAATAAATAATCAATTTTTATTAGTGATTTATTTCTTACAAGAACTGGGAATAAATGAAAGATTAAACAAAAGTAGATTTCTATAACAAGGCAAGTCTCTAAAATGGAAACACGTAAAAAAATAAAAGTGTTGGTTTATTAAGTAAAAAAACAAATTCGGAAATTACGAAGCCCTGGAAAATACACTATTTACTTAAATACTCCTGTTAGTTTTCTGTTAAATATCTATCATATACGTTAGAGTAATAATATTATTTATTTATATCATATTTTTTGGTCTGTTTTTTCGTCCGTATCCGAGCGAATACAGAACATAATTATGTGTGTGAAATAGAACCATTATCTTAGTCAAGTGTTAGACTCATAGATTAAAATTCTATATATAAAAAATAAATCAAATGGAAATAAGTCCGCCCCGTGGTCTAGTGGTTGGCGCAATCGTCTACCGTGAAGTCCCGGTTTGAATTTGTGGCGGTTTTGAAGATGATTTTCCAGTGTAATTTTTCACTCTCTCTATATTGGTACTTGAAGTGTCCGACTGATCCCCTTACCTTCATGTAGATGGCAATCAAAGACACGTATTATTATCAGTTAAAATTACTACACATGCATTGTCCAGAAGTTTATGTTCACGTAATAATTTTTAATTTTAGTATTTTTTAGTAATACGAGTACCTATGCATGTTTCCACTTTTCATTATCTTGTATCTTAACTCAACACAGAGCTCTTGACCTCATAGAATGAGGGATACGTTTTTTGTAATACTTGTATATTTTTATAGAAATATAAATAAAAATAAATAAATAGAGAACCTACTATATTGGTACACAATGTAATAGGTAATCTATGCACATAAGAACCGGAGCAAAAATAATAAAAAATATAACTATAACAGATAAAGCGAAATTTAAATTTTATCTAGAATGAATTACTACTTTTTTTAAAAAAGCGTATTTAGGTATTTTTTTTAATCAGTGAAATGAATATAAAATCCTAAGATGAAAAATGCTTTTACCAGAACGCCGCCCGATTTCAAACACACACGTCACGTGCACTCAGTGCAACAGTTCTGAAAACAATTTCTGACATTTCAGGATGCGATTGGTATGACGTCACCTCCGTGAAACTAGCGAGAACCGGATGCGGCTGAAAGTTTGAATCCTTCCTGTAGAATGAAAGCCCGACATCCGGTCAACTTGAAATATCAGACACTTCAAATAAGAAGCAGATATAGAACTGGAAAATTTTCAATGGAGTGTTGTGATTCATGGCTAGGAGAAGTGAGAAAGCTTTTAAGGCGCTTTCTGATAACTGTTTATATCACGTTTGCTTTTAGTTCATAGTTATTCTGACGTCTTTGTCGTTTTATTCTTGTATAAGGGTTTTGATTCATCCACATTCCTAGTTAACTATGGTCAAATTAAATGACTTAACATTATTTACGTAATTTTATTTATGGTTTGTTTTACGGCCATTATTATATATTTTTTTAGATATTTTTTTTTACAAACGAATATATTTTTTTAAATTTAATGTTTATTTAAAATTACTTTCTTTCCAATAGACTCAGATACTCGTGTTTACAAAATTAATTTAGCTAAAAAATTAAAAACAAGAATCATAATATGAAATATCTTATTCCTAAAAAGGCATTTATCAAATTGAAAAACTGTTATTGCAGTTGTAAACATTAATATTTTGAACACTGATAACTCCAGTATTAAAATAATTCAATGCTATTTTGTTTTTTTATTTTTTTTTTCATTATTTATTATGTAAAACAAGAATTGACTGATCTGGTATGTTCAAGTCAAACAAAAAACAGTGAAACTATTATTTGTTTTAGCTAAAATACCAATGAAATTAATTACATTGTTTTTAAAATAATTCGATAAATTTATACTGCTATGCTGGTGCTGTATTGGAAGAGATTGCCTGGAGGCAATATGACCGCCCCCATACGTTTATAAAATGTACATGTACATGTACAATCTAATTTATTTATTTATTTAAAAAAGTTCATATAATTATTTTCAAAGCAGTATTTTTTTATTCCTAATCATAAATTTGTCGGTGTTAAAAACATTAAAAATATAAGCACCTATTTCAAAATGTAAAAACAGTTTTTCAGTTTGAAAATTCATTATGTATTTTACATTATATTTTTCAAAAATAAAATCTCAAAAAATTTAAATAAATATCATTTATGTTTAATTTTTCTTTCAATCTACGGGTTTATGCCTTTTTGACCTTTATGTCATTTTTCTGGGTTTGTTTCATATTATGTGCCTACCTGATTTCGGCCTCGTGGTGTAATGGTCAGCGCGTTTGCCTACCATGCAAAAGGTCTCGGGTTCGATTCCCGACATGGTTGATATCAATTTTTTATTAAAAGGGTGTTTTCACACCATAATATTTCATAGTATCAGAAGCGTAAGACTGATCATCTTTCCTTCATGGTGCAAAAATTATCAAGATACGCTGCGATTGGTGTACCAATGCAGTGCCCTATGCACAATTAGGTTCGAAAATGGAATGATGACGATGTACCTACCTATAAGTACATCAGGAGTATTATAATATGTAGACTTTCTGGGTGAATTTTTCACCACAGCCCTTAATTTAAATCCTGGAATCCTGTTTCATTTTCCTTTGACACATTTCACTTCATATAAAGTACTCGGAAACATGAACTTAATCTCAAAAATAGCCCTTAATATTTTCTTCATCACACTAAGAAAATATTTTCGTGGGATTTCTATTTTTCTTTTTATATTCACAGAGTACGTTTTAAGTTACCAAAGCGAGAGATTTAACAGAAGTAAAATTTTCTATACCCCTGAAAATACTTTCAGCAAGTAATTTTTCAGGACATTTAACGGACGTTGGTGTAAGTAATTTTCTTTTGTGGAAAACTTTTCATTGTATTGTTTTATGTAGCTATTACTCGCGGAATGATGAAAAGTTTTACAGAATTTTATACAAGTATCGCGTATTTTGGGTTGAAATAAATTTAGAAGATGATCTGCGGTTTTAATGGAATTCTCTGACAGATTATCGTTCTAAAGATCTAATTGATATACTAGGTCATTTCAATTGTAGTGGTTTACTTTATATTTTTATTCATTCATTTTTATTTTTCATACAAATAAAAGTCTAAGAATAGTTAACTGTGAAGAACTACTTAGTTTAATAACAATACATGTGCCTGCCAGGATTTGTAGATGGTACCACCTGTTTTATATACCAATAAGTAAAACATCATATGTTAAAAATGCTTTCTTTCGTAGTATTTTTTCAGTGTACAATACAAAATTTAAAGACATAGATTACACAAACATCACTCTATACTTAAAGTGCATTTTGTAACTTAATGGACGTTATAATAATAAATATGTACATCTCTCTTCCCTCTCCTTATCCTCTCTTCAAGCATCTTTGACGTGATCTCGACCAATTAACAATAACTTACTGTTCTTAAAAAAAATAATGAAAAAATCTTCGATTATTGAAAAATATATATGAGTACATGAAAATAACATTTTTATATGTATAAACTTATATGTACATATTTATATGATATGTCATATATTTTCATTACTAACTTTGTATACTTTGTAAACATCTGTGATAGGTTTTGAGTTCATACACTATATCTGTTTGTTTACTAAAAACATGTACGTTAAACTGTTGGTTTCCCAAATAAAATAAATAAATAAACACTCGGAGTGCGACGCATGCTGACAAATTAATTTGCACCAAAGTAGAGCCCTAACTGATCATTTATTTACAGATGTACACAGTTATGATATTTAACTATTGTGTCTTTGGCAGTATACATCTTTATGTAGTAGCAATTTGATCATAGGATTTTGCAAGGTTTGAATAAAATTATTATTAGTTTCACTTGATAACCCCCAGGAACTTTAAGCGTGTCGTTTTATTTATTCTGGGAGAGGTAAATAAATAATTTGTTACGTATTAACAGGGTCATAATATTTTAAAATATACGTTTTAAAACTTATTGCTCTTAATTGCTTAAACAATTTTCTCAAACATACATCCCAATTAAAAGTAGAATTTATTGTTAAACCTAAATAAACGTACGGCTCAATATTTTCAATATTTTTACACATGCACGGTTGCACAATATCACTGTGGATACATGCAAAGTAATGTTATGGGATTGACGGTGTTGCATTAACTTTATTGTTTGGTGATCTTATGAGTAAAAGTTTGGTTTTTTCAAAGATTCACAAAGTATTCTTGCGGCAATTTCTCTGCAATTTTAAAATCCTCGTGAGACATAACTCAAGCAGTATCATCGGCGTTTACACAATGTTTGACATTATTTATCAGTTTATGCATAACAATAACATCTATTATATACAGGTAGGGCCCAATATCAAACCTTGTGGCACCACCAAAAAACGTGTTCAACTTTACTTTTACCACCTAATATTTTGACAGATTTTTATATTGGTTTAATAATTTTTGAAAAGTTTTAATAGGGTGCAAAATTGGAAAACTATTTTTTAATTTGACTTATTAGCATCGATATGTAAGCAATTAACAAAGAATGCATCAGAAAAGCTTTTCTGTATAAAGCCTTTTAGACGGGTATTTGCTTTTTGTATTATTTGTAGCCATTGTAAAACTCGTTTGATTTGCATCCGAGCCAAACTAATACGCCTATAAATAATAGATAAAAGTGTAATTGCATTTTTGTGCAAATTTCTGCATCCGGATACGCCACTGAATAAAAGAAAACAAAAGCTACGAACTGCTATGCTACTATGCTTTCGAAGAAAATTGATAGAATTGAAGCAATGCAGTGGTGGCGTGAAATTCAACTTTAAATGTAATTTATTTGAGCAGGTGAAAGAGTTGGTACTGGAGGATTAAAAAGAAGTTTTTTATTCTTGTACTAGTAAGGGAAACTATTATTTCAAGAATCTTACCTGTTATTTTTACGCCACTTAGGTTCCATTTAAAAATTTAATTTTGAGTCTCAGGTTTCATTTTTATGAGTGTGTGTGTGTGTGTGTCTTTAACGGGGAAAACTTTTCTTCTACGTTCATATATTTTTTTATTTTTGTTAAAATACAGCATATATGAAATTGAAATTTGAGTAATCTATGAATGGTATATTGTTTAGATTTTTTAAATCGATTATATGTATTATAATAGGCAGCGTACGTGATGTAGACAGACACTTGCCTCAAGCCTGGGTATTATGTGCAGGTTCACCGCTATAATCGAGCCTCCTGCCCTAGTGCGGTGTAAAAAAATATAAGTTATAATGTACGTGCTATAGATTTATCAAAATAAATAATACTTTGTAAATAAAATGTACATATATGTGCTTATGTATTTTTTTAATATTCTGAATATGTTGGTAAGTAATTGATAAATCCAAAAACTCAAATTTACTCGTATAATATTTTTAGACTGTTTTTTACACAAAGCTTATACAAAAATACAAACGAACAAATAAAAAGGCTTCTATTAGATTTGACGAGCTTTAAAAAAAAAAATTAAATGGAAAAAAGTTTATCGATTTGTTTACTTATTAAATACAAATACATGTTATAATTTTATATTTATTATTTCTACCTCTCTAATGGAACAAGATGCTCGCGTTTAGAGAAGGAATTCGTTTTACAATTACATACCTCTTTATATATTTTTATGAAAAAAAACATTTAATTACAAAAATCAATTAATACAACATAAAATTAAAATGGAGTGGGTTTCATATGATTCCTCAATTTCGATTAGAATTATTTTCTACTGTCCATACTTTTTATTTTGAAAGGTAATTAATTAAATTTCTTTTTCCCAAACAATGTAACAAACGTAGTCAGATTTTTTATTTAATCAATCTATTTCTTTATAATTTATGGAATAAAGGTATTGCATCCACGCATTCTATTTATTGTCTTATTTAATTCAGAAAAAAAACAATCGGTATAGCTAAAAGAAAGACGCCATTTCAACCATTCAGTATATTAATCGAGATATTTTATTTTATTTATTATTCGGTTACAAAGTATTCGGCTTTAAATCGTCTGATCATTCCTCGATTAAGTTAATAATATGTTTCTTTTAAAAAATGCATCTAACGACTTTTGAGCCTGTTTTTAAATCAATTTATCGAAATACTTTGGAAAAATACGAAATCTAAATACGTCGAAATTACCTTCGAAAGAATGATAAAAATAATTTCAAATTTTGAGCTGCATACATTTCCGTTATTAAAAAATTACTATGAATCAAGTGAAAATCAAAATATTTGATAAAACTAAAAACTACTTTATTTTAATATTTGTGATTTTTATTACTCACAATAGACAATACAATAATTCTTGTAAAATTGATTGTAAATAATCATACCATGCTTCCATTTTGTTTACTTAAAATGCTTCTACATGTGAATTTGACCAATTATTAGCGTTTTAAAAGGTGTTTTAACTAAATTGATCAATATTTCGTTTATTAAATATTTTTTTTAAAGAACGCATACAAATCACTAATAAATTCGTTCCGAAGATTTGGTGGGAAAATAATGCCTTACAAAGAATATTTTAATTGTTAATTTTGTATACCGACTAGTAATTTCGGATGTTGTTGCACTACCTAGCAATATGTTCATATTGTTCATTTCTTTCAAAAGTGTCGTATATCGTGAATTATTGTTTTATGCCTTTTAAATGTTTTCTATTGAAGTTGAGATATTTATTTTACTGTATATAATTTGTACCCTTGTATTTTTTTTATCTAATATTTCACAGAACTGGGTATTGATCCTATATTTAAGTATTAAGATCTTAGTTTATTTTGTTGGTTTTGACCATATAATTTAATTTATTGAGAAATATATCACATATAATTTAATTTATTGAGGAAGAGAAATCTTTTAATAGTTTAAAAAGGTCTCAGAATTATTTTGTTTGACACTAAAATGTCAGTATTATTTTTTGTTGAATGCAAATGAAATAAATTTTTGGAAAGCTTATGGGAGAGTAACAATCTGCAGTCTTCATCTTGGAGTCTGCAGGTGTGCTTGTAGAGTTGCTGACAGAAAGTCAGACCGTAGCAGGCAAGGATTGTATGTATCCTTGAGTGTTATGTGTATTAGGTAAATATGTTTATCTACGTTATCATTTTAAGAAACTGCGGCTATCTTTTAGAACAATTGCAATAATTGTTTTTTTTTACATTGATTAGTGAGCCGAGAGACGATGGTGGAAGATCTTAAGTGACAGGCGAGGATTGTACGTATCCTCGAGTGTTACGAGTTACGAATGTAAGGGTGTGTTTACTCTGTGGTTTTATTCGAGCTGATTTGTGTATTTAATGATTGTGAAGCTCAGCTTTTTCAAACTGTTTTCAATTGTGATTTATGTGGCATTGCGGAATTAAAAAAAATATATTTTTTAAAAATAGATAAAAATAATAAATTGCATTTTGAAGAAACCGTGTCATTTTCCTCGTTGGCATGTCACCCGAGATTGGCGAGACCATTGACGCGAGAATCTTGCACCAGCTGGCGTGAACAACAAGAATTAAAACAAACATTTTTAGAACCTACTTACCAATACCTACAATGAATTTAAGGTTTATAAGGAAATCTTCGTGTGTTATAACAGGTAAATTCACTTAACGTTTCTATGCCACCGTAAAATACGGTAAATCAAGTATGACAATTACCCCCTGTTAAGTACGGGGAAGATTTATAGCTTATTTGGGTAGTAGTTTCTATACGTACATAGTAAACATTCAGTGCTGTGTTTAACATTCACCAAAATGAACATTATTCTTCTTCAATCCCTTGTCCAAAATTTGTGTTGGAAAATGGACGGAGTTACGTAATTATTAACATTTTCCGATCAATCAAAATGAAAGTGAGAACGGCCTCCTCTTGAAATACATGACGTGTAAAATTACGGAGTTTATGCTATATTAATCAAGTTACATGTAAAATGAGATAACCAAAAAAAATTGTGGGTTTAATTGTCAGTCACAAAGTTTTTATTTTCATATTTTTTTTATCATTATTTTCACGCAATAGTAAGTAACGCGATGAATTGATTTGACAGTTCTATACTGTAATGTTATACTGTATATTGACTGACACCTGAAGCACAAAATTGATCACCTTATTCGAGTACTAATACAGTGCTCTGAATACTATTGAGAACAAATGGAGAAAAGAAAATAATTTGGATGAATTTCCGTAAATTAATTAATGTATTCATTAATATATACAGCACGCAATGTTTCCGACTGTATCCGAGTTTAAAGTTTACGTATCTTAAAAATTTATAAAATAATAATGGTTTTTGATAGTGTGAGATCTATGTGAACGGAGATATTCTAAATCAGGTAGAATAATTTGTGTATGTGAGAAGTATGTTTACTAGGGATAAAAATACTGAGAAAGATATTGAAAGGAGATATTGAGTCTCTGGGAACAGGGTGAATAGTGCACTAAAACCTTTACTTTTGCAAACACATATCTGTCGCAGGAGGCAAAACTGGTAATTTATAACGGAGTTCTGCTGCTGACCCTAAAGTATGGAAGCGAAGTATAGAATTGGGAAAATAATAATGAAAGTAGGCTACAAAATATACAGGTAAAGAACGGCTAAAAGCATCCACGATGCGAATTTTGATGAATGCAGAAAACGAGGAAGACCGAAAAAGATATGACACGATCAAATCGGGTTGTGGTCCTGTGACTAGTGTCTCGAACTCACGTATCAAAGGTCCGTGGTTCGAATCTCATTCTACCCCAACTTGATTTCCATTTTATAATAGTGAGTTATTTACAACTCGTTGAAAATGGCCCTCAAAATTTAATATTTCGGTAAATCATAAGAACGCAAATATTAAAAAAAAAAAAAAACAACAAATTTTTGAAGATGAACATGTCAAGAGTAGAAATAATTGGCGAACGTCCATATGAATGTAGAAAGACCGAGATCTGTTTGCAAAGACAGAGCGATATGGCGTTGTATTTTCTCTGTCTACCAATTCGGCGTGATGGTGTGTTTGTTTGTTTAGATATTTATTAATATAGGATATAAAAAAACATTTTAATACGCATGATTTTATAAATATATATATATATATAATTTAAATAATGCATCTCAAAACATTTTTAAACGCATCATCACTTATATTTTCAGTACAAATATTATTCACCATTTAATGTAAACTGCGTAACATTTTTTATTCACGGCGCGTATTCTGGGAAAGAAAATAATCATGGCTTTATTTAATATTTGTTTGGAATTTTATTAAACGAAAGAGGTTAGGAAACTTGAAAATTTTATGCCTGACTGATTGCTGAAAGCTTGGGGTAAAAGAAGCTCTACCATGTGGAAATATTTGTATAGGTACTTTTATTCTGATAGTAAAAAAATGACGACACATAAATTTGAATACTATTTTTTATCCTGTATTGATTATTTTATTAGAAAATCCTTACATATGCAACATACGCCTATGTTTTGCAAAGATATAATCAATATAAAAATAATCTTAATAGGTCTCTTCATGGTCTCTTATTATTATTGATTTTAAATAAGCAAAACATTATTATGGAAACGGTTAGAAATCGGCGTTTCGAGTTTTTAAATGAGTAGCAGTAACAGTCACTGCTTTACAAATTAAACTGTTTTGCAAAACTGTTTCTAAATAACAGTTTGAAGCAACGTGAGAAAAAAATCTACTACAAGCAACTGTTGAAACAAATTCACAAAAATGATCTACACTAGTATTTAAGAAACAGTTTTACGTACTCTGACTTGTTTTTCATTTTTACAGTTTCACATATCTGGACTAATTTTTTTGGTTTCCATGGAGGGGGCCATGATTTTATCCACGTACTTTTAAAATGTTACTTTTAGAAACAGTTTTTATTAATATCCTGACTAGTTTTCTTTACAGAATCAGTTCAAAAACAGTTTCCATTATTTTAAAAAAAAAGTTTTAAATTAATGTGTTTTTTTTTTGAAACGTGTGTATTATATTTTTTCCGGGCGTCAACGACGTTGGAAATTTTTTCCACAATAGTTTTAAATACGCATATTTTAAATTCCCTAAAAACGATACTTTCCGCGATTACCTTACCGCGTCCTTCGCTACAAAACGTTAGTATCGGCACCAGGACTCTATAGCGAATCGCTAATGTTGCCATCTGCGACAAAAATCACTGTTACGCCATATGAAAAGCCGTAAGCTATAGACAACTAGTTTTGCAAATTTATTTGTTAAATAATGTTTTATATTTCATTTCAAAATAATCACACATTATCAACAAGTGTCTGATTTGATTATATGTATGTGTAAACCTGATTTTTCATTTGAAATACTCATCTTCTTCTTCTTATCAGCCCGTTTCTACCCACTGCTGGATATGGCCTCTTGCAAATTTTTCCATGTTTTTCTGTCCTGGACACTCTGTTTCCATCCATGGCCCACGAGTTCGATGACGTCGTCCATCCATCTCCTCTGTGGTCTCCCTACTTTCCTTTTACTTTCGTACGGTCTCCAGTTTAGTATTCTGGGGGTCCACCATTCGACTTCTTATCTCGCCACATGACCCGCCCACTGCCATTTTGAATACTCATCTAGTTGATATTAATTTATATGAATAAATTAGTATGCCGTGAATCGGGTTGCGGTCCCGTGGCTAGTGTTGCGGACTCAAGGATCAGAGGTCAGAGGTTCGGACCCCACTCGGACCGGAGTGATTTTAATATATTTTAATAATTTTAATATACGAGTAAATGTGTGTATTATTTAAATGACGATAGCACAGATAAATGATAAGTCAAGTATGTAGTACCGACAGAGTAATTTCAATTAATTGACGAGTAGACTAACGTAATTACATTGATCATTCTTCGAGATTCTGCGGGAAGCTTAATTATCCCCACTGGGAATAGTGGGAATCTGGCAGAAGAAGAAAGGAGTAAGAAATTTAGTAATCAAAATAACCTCTCTGATTGTAATAAAAATAAATAATATGTTTAGGATATCTGTAACGATGGCTTGATGATTTTAAAATACCATTTTTTATACGCCTTTCCCCATAATTTCCAATAAGGTTCTGCTGCCGACCCTCTTGCATGGGAATGAGGTATGCAATTCAAAAAACATGATTGTTGCATCAGAGATGGAGAACATTTTGAAGAAGGGAATATCCCTCGGCACGGGGTACCCCAGTGAGGGAACATTATTCTGTATAAAAAAAAGGATATAAACAATGTAAAAGTATAAATAAATAAAATATGGAAGTCTAGGCATTTACAGGACTTATGACCTATAATTGGCTGGTTTAAGTAGCTACTACACACACTGTGTGAAATTCACCATTCTGCCTATGTTTGAACATCCAAATTTCCTCAACTCTTCCATCTGTTGACTTTTGATAAGTAAAAGAGATTCACCCGGCTGAACCAATTCTCCTACTAGGCAACGCGTGAAAACAATTTCCCAATTTTTATACTTCTTCTTTTACCTGGTAGTCAATTAAACTTTTTGTTTTGCGTATATCCAAATGCTTGCAGACCAGCTGGATTTCCTCCCTAGGGAGTTATTCATATTTAAATTTGTTACAACGGAGAGGGAACAGAGTGTGTGAAGTGGTCACTTAAACCAGCCAATGACAGGTCATAAGCCCTGTAAATGCCTAGACTTTCATATTTCCTTCTCATAAATATTTTCTTTCTCGGTTTGCAACAAATTTAAATAAGAATAACTGCCTAGAGAGGAAATCCAGCCAATCTTAAAGCATTTGGACATAATCAATACATCATATTAGAAAAAGTATTCAACAAATAAATTGGTACTATTCACTTTCACACATAAGTGTCGGCATCAGGATTCCGTTGTGAAAAGCTTATTTTGGCATCTGCAATGAACATCAATAATACTGTAACATTCGTATAAAATCCATGGCTTATGGACAGGCGCCGTGGCGCAATTGGTTAGACGGCTAACTGTGAAACTGGCGTCGCGGGTTCGATTCCCGCCAGTTGCAAGAAAAAAATCTAAGAAATATTTTTTTCTCAATTGGTCTGGGTGTTGTGGTGTATTTTTCATTACCTCCTTCTATATTCTCTCTTTCTCACCTGCTGACAAGCCTCAAAATAGAGACTAAGCGGGTTATTCCTTTAAAATATATATATATACTTTTTTTTATCAATATTCCTACAGAGATGAGATAGAATTTTTTTCAAATTCAGGATTATCGATATTCGAGCGTTTACAGGGCTTATGACCTGTCATTGGCTGGGTTGAGTCGTCTTTGTCGATATTCGCTAATAAGCGGAATGGGGAATGTTGTAAAAAACGTAAAGTGGCTACTCAACCCAGCCAATGACAGGTCATAAGCCCTGTAAACGCTCGAATATCGATAATCCTGAATTTGAAAAAAACTCTACCTCATCTCTGTAGGAATATTGATTTAAAAAAATATATACCTACTCCCCCTCGGGAGAAATCCAGATTTGTGTATGTATAAAAATACACATACCAAAAAATAATGTTGTGTAATAAGATCTGGTCAAAATATAAGTATAAATAAATTGCAGAATCATCTGCAGGCGATTACTAGTACTTAATTTAACTCGGAAGAGTCTTAAATACATAAAATAAAGTAATATGCTAATTAAAAATACTTAACTTCAATATCAATACATAGATGGTGCTCCAACACGCTAGTGAATGGTTTCTCATTTAATAAGATATATACAAGAATCAAAAATGGTACCTTTGTCGATATTCGCTAATAAGCGGAATGGGGAATGTTGTAAAAAACGTAAAGTGGCCACTCAACCCAGCCAATGACAGGTCATAAGCCCTGTAAACGCTCGAATATCGATAATCCTGAATTTGAAAAAAATTCTACCTCATCTCTGTAGGAATATTGATAAAAAAAATATATACCTACTCCCCCTCGGGAGAAATCCAGATTTGTGTATGTATAAAAATACACATACCAAAAAATAATATATATATACATATCATATAAAATATATGTGAGTGCAGTACATTTATGGCGTTTTATACGAATGTTACTGTTATATTGATGTTAATCGCAGTTGCCAAATCTAGTAGTTCACAATAGAATCCTGGTGCCGACACTTGGAAGCGAATAGTATGAAATGCAAAAAAATATGAAACTAGATGGAATGCTGTCGAAATTTGATTTCTCAGGAAAATGTCTGTTAAAATATGTATGGACGCGCATTTGCGGTCGCAGGCCCTTTGGCGTGGAATGCTCTCCCAGCAAAAGTGCGAACTGGGAAAGCGAAGTAATGTTTCGGGAAAAAACTTAAAACCCACTTGTTCTTTAAATCATTTGAATAAATCCGTAGCATGTGAAAACAAAATTATTTGTTTTACTTAAATTACAATTTAAAATGTTTCAATTTTTCAAGCAGATTTGATTTGCAGGTTTAAAATACTTAATAGTTTATTTGATGTCCCGACTATTCTCCAACAAATATCTATATTTGTTCCTTCGCGTAGATTCAGAAATAATGAAATTCTGTTCCTCGGTCATCATAAAACTAATTATGGTTTTCATGCGCCTCAGCCGAGAATGATTAGATTTGTAAACTAAAATTAAGATCTTGAAGTATTATATAAATAAAATGGCGCATTGTAAGTTTTCCAAATTACGAGTAAAAGTAGGTGCACAAATGTCAAAATTTGTGCATCAGACTGAGACAAACATTATGGACACAGTGCTGAATCAACTGCTCCAAAAATGTAAAGTTTATTTTATTTATTTATTTATTTTATTTTCTTTTATTCAGGAAACATACAGTACAGTTACAAAGTTTAATATTTTACACAATTGGACTTAATTCTAATGGACCAGTGAAGTTTCCATATTAAAAATATGTTATATTTTTGTTCTTTTATAGTGCGTTTTCTAATATAAAAAATTTAGGCAGTTACTAGGTATACATAAATGAAATATAAACCTAAATACGTAGTGTATAAAACTGTCTGATCATTTTTTTGATTATCTCCGTATATTAAGTCTTCTTTGTATATTCTCACATGCAAAAATGGCATTCAATGTTCCGATCCGCCGGTTGCGAAATAATAATTTGCTGTTCCTCGATCAACACAGCACAAACTATGGCTTGCATGCACCAATGTCCCGATTGTGTCGTATTGTAAACTCAAGACAAGATCTGGACTTTTTTTGGTGTAAGTCTTTATAGATTTAAAAAATCACTAAGATAGACCGAATCGTGTCTTGAGGTAGTAATTTTTTCGTTGTCCTAGCTTTAATTTAATTTGATTAGTACCTGTGTTTATTATAAGAAATTGTATTTACCATTGTTGGAATAGACTGAATAAGTCCGTTAATAAATAAATAAATAAATAAAAATATATTTAAAAAATGTATATTGTTAAGTGTCTTTGGCACGGGTAACCCAAGTGAGGTCATATTATTTTTATAATTAATCATTGTTTAGTATGTGAAAAAAATTCGTAGTTTAATAAATAAATCGATTTAAAGAAAGGAGTGCTGCGTTGTTACATATAGAACGAATGGACAGCGAAAGAACAGCTAAAAGGATTGACAATGCAAAAAAAAGGAGAAAGACTGAGAAAGTTATGGCATGACCGAATCCAACAAATAATTGCCGATGGACGTGTTAAAAGTCGGAAAAATCAGCGTGCATGTATGAGAAGATGTATGAACGTGGAGAAAGCGATGTCTGTATATGGCGTTCTATCCTCTCTGCCTACCTCTAGAGGGTTTTTTATCGGTCTTTCCTTAGAATTGAATGTAATATAATTTTACTAATTTTGTTCCTTGGAGATGGTGCAAATCGTATATTCATATTTGTGTATGTCCCAGTCTTTGTGACACATATGGAGAAAACTGCGCGTTTCGACCTTTGCTCAGAAAGGCGGTAATATTATTTTCTTTTTTTTACATCTTCACTGGAGTGGCTCGGTGTTTCCAAATCTTTGGTTACTTTATTTTTTATTCTTTATTCGGATAACCAACAGCTATATTTATCTTATATTTAAAACAAAACAAATTTAAAATAAGGCAATTACTGGTTTTCACAAGTAGCATCACAGTAAATAAAAAAATATTCTCGAACATCAAATAAACGGTAATCTAATGTAAATCCAACAACAAAACTAAAAGAAAAAACACTGCGAATAATTCCGATAGCAAACGACGCACGTCATTATGATAATACGCAAATAAATCTATGTTTACTGATTTTGTTATAACATTAACATTATCAAAAGTTTGCCATAAATATGGATTTTGCTTGTAATAAGGTGAAACAAGAGGAATATGAAAAAGAAGGTTCTTCATTAGAACTTTTGGTTCTTCATTAGAATATTGATCGGATTTCAAATCAAGTTTCAACCGAAAACACATGAACTTTACGATTTTTTTTAAAATATTTTCAATGCATGATATATTTATTAACTCTACCTTTCCGGTGATATGTAGCTAGTACACAGTGCATCTAATAACTTTAATATCTCCATAAATACAATAAATTATAGTTTAAGATTTTCGGTATTCTTCCGTTATACATTTACGTATCGGTCAACATTTTTAAAAATGACATAATTAATGCTTATTGGAAACAGAAACAGAATTTGACTAAAAATTGTAGATAAATCACCAATACAAAGAAAAGTTTACCAATGTGTTGCTTGTTGCGGAGTTGTTGCCAGTTAGCAGCCTCCCGACTTTCGTCAGGAGTGGTTTTTGCGCCCGCGCTGTGTGCATAAGCCGATGGTATTTTCATGTTTTAGCAATTGAATTAAAAATATCAACACACTAGGCTTCAAATATATATTTTTTAAGCAATTGCTTATGAATATTCCATTTTCCGATATAAAATCTCTAATTTTTTGTATGTGTAAAAATGTTATAACTACACGGGAGCGGAACGCGCGGGTGTATTTGAGACAGTAATGAAAAAGTTAATCAAGTTCTGAGTTCCGCATCTCTTTCTCAGATATTTTTGTTGAGAATTTCCCATACATATTCGTTTGATATGCCGTGTCGTTTTATTTTTCTTACGGTTAGTTGCACCAAAAGATTTAAAGTTTAAAAAAGTTAAATAAACGTTGCGTTTTCTTTTTAAAAATACAAAATGGGTCGCATGAAAAACTCTAACAACAACTGTTTTTTTCTTGTTTACTTGACGCTTTTAACTACAATTTTAATATTTTATGGATTAAGGAATCATTTGCACTGAAAAGTTTTTTACGAGAATTTCAGGAATATTTGAAGACTTTCTTTTTTAATACATTAAATTTTAATATCAAAATACCCATATTTTTTTTTAGTTTTTTTTTTTACAATATACATGAGAGGTAAAACATAGTATTAAAAAAATAAAGCATAATTACATAGCAATGAAATACATATTAATAGTAAAAATAGTAAACAAAAAAATCCCACAAAGGCATGGCCTGTTTGTGGGAATATGTTGTTTTAAAATTTTTAATAGACGCGCCGAATCCACAGAATACATTGTGCTTCAGGGCCAGACCGTGAAATTTCAACGGAAGATTCCTCATGGTAAACTGTTAAAATCCTAATAAAAGATTATTTTTTTTTGTGACACCAATTATTTATGAAAATTTAAATAAAATTATTTATTTATTAATATTTCACAAGAATAGGGAGAGATCCGCAATAAAACGGCTGCTTTTATACAAACTTTAATTTTTATGAAAACCGTTACCTTGAGACACAAACCAAACATTTTAAATTAATTAATAATCTATCTGCTACACACATTTAAAATAAAACCGAAGATTAAATTTTCTTAAAACAATAAAAAAAGGTTTTTGTAAAGAAATCAATTTGTCCGTTTCAAAACACCGTCGCTTTGAAAAGGACAATGGGTGTAGGAACAAACGGACATAGGAATAAAATGAAAGATTTCTCAACTTAAACACAAATTCAACCATTCAGTGGAGTAATTTGGTAGGAAATAGTATCAAGCATACAGTTATTATACATCAAACGTGGTAAGACATGAGTACTAATTAAAAGGAAGATAAGTAAATATTTTTTATGAAAATAGCCCATTTTCGACAAAGTTATTTCAGTAGCAATTTTGACAAAAAAAAATACATACGTCTTTTATAACACATGACTCGTAATAACGTACATAACATATAGTGCATTTTAACTATTCACCTTTACTTTTGGAATATTATTTTATAATTAATAATAAATTTATAATTTCTTGGTTTTTAGTTTGTTCGTTCTTTGGTGTTTTGCCTTCACCAATTCCTTTTCCTTTCCATTTAGTTTTTGACGATAAAATAAGACGTTTTCTCAATAGACCTATCAGGCATCGATATTTCACAATCACTAAAATTATCATCAAATCGTCTTCATGCATTATTGTGGCAAATGGTTGTATAGATTCAGGAATCTATCACGCTCTGTCAGATGATCTTTCAAGGACTGGGTATATTTAAGAATGAAAAACGTTTTTAGAAAATAAAATACACTTTACAATACCCCTTTAAATCAAAATAATCAGACTAATAAGTTATAAGAGTAATGAAAAAGGCACTCACTGCGCAATGAATTGACCGTCGCGTCGTTTACGTATATGTAGTTTGCAAATCATATTGACAAAAATACTTGTGAATGATTTTAATAAAAATACGAGTAATTGCAATTATTTAAATACAATAATATAATGATGTAATAACTTATATTTAAATATAACTTATTAATTTAAAAATACTTGGTACACTTCCATTTATTTATTTGACCAATTGGCGCTTTCGGGAATTCCACTGGCTACGTTTTCCACAGAGGGTGGAATACAAACTCTGTTGGCTTATGTATAAGTCACTGCACAACTTTGCTCCAGAATATCTAAGGGAACTTTGCATTCCAGATAAACTAGCTGACAGACGTCTTACGCTTAGATCAGCTACATCTACGACGAAAGGAAAAATTATTATACCTCTACGCAAACAGCGCACTAAATCCGGCGAACGTGCATTTGCGGTCGCAGGCCCTACGGCATGGAATGCTCTCCCAGCAGAAATCCGAAACTGTGAGAGTGAAGTGATGTTTCGGAAGAAACTTAAAACCCACTTGTTCTCTAAATCATTTGAATAAATTCTTAGCATGTGGTGGAAAAGTAAAGTTTTTCTTAAATTAAAAAGTTAAAGTTAAAATTAAATTTATATCTTTATATAATCACTTTGTAAAGCGCCCTTGAGGTGTTATATTACGAAAATGGCGCTATATAAGTTATCTATAATTATTATTATTAAAGCGCTAATTGGTCAAATAAATAAATGGAAGTGTGCCAAGTATTTTTAAATTAATAACTTATATGTGAATATATGTTATTACATCATTACAATGGAATTCCATCAAGAATTTTCAATAAATAATTTAAATAAAACAATAATATAACATAAAATTACAATATTCCAAGTAACGTACCTTTAAAAGTGTTGGGAAAAACTTGATTTAATCAGATTTTTCTTATAAAAATATAGAATTGGGAGGGTTATTGCAAAAAATGTTCAGTGCTGCCAATATAAAAAAAACTGGCTGGCACGAATATTTTAGAAATAACGATTGCTGGCCGTTTTATTGCTGATTGCCCCTACATCAAACAATTGAATTAACAATGTACCTCTCGCTGGGAAAACCCGTGCGGAGGAAAAAAATTTACAATTTTAGTTTATTTATTTATTTATTCGACGGCTTACGCCTTTAACAAAGCATAAAATAATAATTTAAAAAAAATATTACGATAAAAAAGACAACAGTTTAGTATGATTTATTTGTTTTCAATACAGAAAATTGCTTTAAGATAGATTTAGAATAGACATAATATACAATTAACAAAAAAAAGACAATACTTAATGTCTCGAACTAGCATCCCTTCCACAAACTCCTACCCTTCCCCAGCCGCTCCCATTATCCGCCTCGAGTGCGTATCGATTCGTTGGTCAACTACGTTTAAAATCCCAATTCATTATTTTTTAAATAAAAAAACACCGTTTTCCAAAAATAATATACATATTCAAAATGTTCACCTGAAGTTTCACGGAATGGCACTGAAAAACCGTGTCTATGGACGCAACGTGCCTCGAGCAAAGTTAATTTCGCCATTCCCATTACGGCATATTTGCCTGTTTTCTAAAACCCCGACGTTCATAACGAGCTCGACGTTGTGCTAATCTGCTTACTGTCTCGTCATCATTTCACGAGTTATGTTATGATGCTGCAAAAGTATAATTGTCAGATGTGTTGTGGTGCGTAGGGAAGGTGGGTGAAAGTGTGGGGGTGGGTGTCTACTGGCAACCCTTACTGATGCGTGGTTGAATTATTCGGCATCAGCTGCCCCAGATTACGTAATGAATATCTCATTATTCAGCGTTCATTATGCAACTGGCTAGTACATCACACGAACTGGGTGATTTGGGATTAAGCAACACATTCTCAAACTCTTTAAATTTACAATGTTCGCATTTTTACATATTTTCTGTGCGACGAAAACTGGAGCTTGGACAGAGCTAGACACAAGTAGGTTTTTTGGTTTCTATTCTAAACGTCACACCTAGCTGGCGGTTGCAGAACAACTAAATACGTTTTGGGCATGACTGGCATGAGTTCTAACTTATAATGTTTTAACTTATTATACGTAATATTTTTTTGTGGCTCAGGGCATGTCTATGTGTATTAATATGTCAGTGTGTGTGATGAATTCAATATTTATATTTAACAAACAGAAAAAATAATACATTACATACATTACATTACATTATTTTGCACCACAACAGGCCAGGAGGCCTAATTACAGTGGTGAATTACATTACAGAGCACCCAGGCTTGAGAAAAATCACTTTTTAAAAAAAAAATTGTGTTCTCACCGGGAATTGAACCCGGAACCTTCCATGCGTGAGTCAAGCGTCTTGACCACTACACCACGGAGGCCGCCGTAATAATGCGTAAGAGTTTAAATATAATTTTACATAAAATAAAAAAAGCAGTGGTTTTACACAAAATATATATTAATTTTACAGTTTAGTACTAACAATATTAAAAAAAAAAATAACGTGTCTTTCCAAATGTGAAAATTGAAAAGTCATAAAACAGAAAACAAATAATTTTTTTAATGCATAACTGGAGAAAACATTAAAAATCGTACAACTTTTTTTATTATTATACGGCACAAGTGCCTTTTAAAATATAAAATATAATGAGTTTAGTTGTACAAAAATAAAAATTCAAAATAAAAATATGGATGTATAACAATAAAACTATATCAGCATACAAATATAAACAAAAATTTGTGTTTAAAATAAGCTAACAGCAGTTATTTAGGATAAGCGGTTTTCGCAAATTAATCGAATATCATAAAATATTTATAAAAAGATGATTTGGATTCACAGAGACGCGAGTTAAAAATGTCGATACGAAAAGGGCATTCATTCCCTAGTCTATTAATACCATTGAGATAAAATACAAAGAGATAACACTCCATACACATCCGAGCTAAAAAGTCGTCCCCAAAGGAAAGTAATGACCAGCGGAGGGAACAAGTATCGTCACGTCATACCACGTCGACTTTGACAAGCAAAACAAGTATTACAGTAAAAAGCACCGACTGTTAGCATCAGTCGACTGTAAGTTGTATTCAGTATGTCGCTCCCTTCCGCATATGCGTCACCTTTGTTTACCGTTTCACTATACGCCCGACTAACTGAGTAGAATAAAGACAGGAGATATCTGGTGACCACAGGACGCTACGCCAGTCAGTCGGCCCAGCAAGTTCAGTTCAGTCAGTCAGTCCAACTCGACGACGTCACACAGTTCCAGCATGTAGTTCAAGTGCAGTCTCTTCAGCCCATCATCTCTGCCACACTCGCGCTATATAACCAAGTGCTGTATCTTATTCGCCATGTAATAAATACGCATTTAACAGCAACCTCGTGTCTTCTCTGTCAATCTCTTACTGTGGAACTCCAACCCACAACAACCTATTCTTACATATTAATAAAACGTTTTTTATCATTCAAATAGCTGTTTTAAACAAGTATTGATTAAAACAGTAGTATAACTTACCGGTATAAGGTTATACCGTCTTTTTTCCAGATCGATTTATGCAGTATCTTAGCGTTTATACGGGCGTTTTAGTAATTGCAAGGAGAAAAATACCCGGTGAACGCTCGTAACAGACCAAAATACGTTCTACGAGTATCAAACATATGCTAATTGGTCGCAAGTTGGAAACACAATTCGTTCTACGTGACCAAACCATCTCAGAGACCCTTTCTTAATCTTATCAATTATACTTGTCTCAGATTTACACTCTCGCCTGATTTCATCATTTGTAACCCTGTCATACATTGATTTCCCACACATTCGTCTAAGAGATCGCATTTCAACCGCGTTCATTCGGCTTTCATCCTTCCTCTGCCAGTTCCATATTTCACTTCCATACATATAGATTTTAATTGAATAATACTCAAAATCCCTTTGTCCGAAAGTGGTATTAGTTTGTATTTGTTTAAGTTGTTTATGTGTTGAGGATCTAGTGAATATATTATTTGTATGTAATGTATTGTGGGGGTTATGTCTTTCATTTGAGTAAGAGTAGTTTTTGAATCTATAAGTGAGTATTGTTTTAGCGTATAATTGTTTTGGTGTCATAAGTTGTGAGTTGAGGTATTTTATTACGAAAATGGCGCTATATAAGTTATCCACAATAAATAAATTGTGATATCTCAATGGTCCTTACGCGGTGTAGGCGAGTAACGAAGATAGTTGGTTTGAGAAGGGTGACAATAATATAGAGTATTTTGTATAGTTCTACGTATTGAAATGTTAACATTTATTAAGTCCATGAGTTTGCAACAATCGAGTTAGGAACGTTTTTGTTAAAAATGCATTATGTATGCACATACAATGCACTGAAAAGAAAAGAAAGAGACGAAGGGAAAAGAAAAATGAAAGTAGCATCGATAGGTTATGAAGATTATAAAAAAATGCGTGAACAGTGAAACGGCCATTTTGAGGGGCGAGAAGAAGTTATTCCAGTAGAATAAACAACAATGTTCAAATGGGAAAAATAATACAATGGCATATTAATATATATGCGAGTATATGGACAAAAGACGTAACAGTTGGAGAGGCATTTGTGGACAACAGCAACTGTGAAACTGTGAAATGTTTATCTCCCACCACTATTGTAGCTCCGGTAGGAGGGGTAATTAATTTACCCCCCCTCCGCCAGCTGCCGAGGCTATTCATTTCTCTTCTGTCCCTATTTACTATATCTACCAAAGGTTCCTACTACGCTCATATACTCCTGGGAACTACAAATTATCATCTCGCTGCTCATCTTACCTTTCTACTGCAATAATAAGAACTGCCTAAAGAATAATTCCTACAAGTATCTACTGGCTTTCTGACTCAACCGTATCTAATAAACCCTGCTATTTTACAACATGGGTCTTTTGTTTATTTTTCGCTTTGTAGAATATCGCAAAAAGCCGGGTTCTTTAAAGACCCGAGCTTGGATACGAAAACTATTCACGGAGACCCGTCACAATAGATCTTTACAGGTCGCAGTGACGTCAGGAGCTTGTATAGCACTGACCCTCACCTCTAAAAAAAAGAACAATATAGCTAACATTACAATATTTGTCATAATGTTTGGACAGAGGACTGGATTTCACCCCTAGAAAGTCATTAAGGTAAACAAAAAAAGTAAGTTGAATGTTACACAGTATGTAAAGTGACCAATGAAACCAACCAAATGTCATAAGTCCTGTAAATGCCTAGACTAGCATATTTCTTTCTGTAAAATGTTCTCCGTCTTTATTTAAACTCGATAATATTAGCAATGAGAAGTTACCTATATCGGTTTAAATTAAGTAATGATGCCTATTGTCCATGCGATGATATTTCTTCACAGAGTATCGAACATCTGTTATTTCAGTGCTCATTTTTCAGTTTACAACGCCATTATCTTGAAGCAGAATGCAGGAAAGATGGAATATCCTTAACAGATATCCAAACTGTAGTTAAAAGTGTTTATCACGCGCCATTGTTCTTAAACTTTGCAACAATGGTGATTGGATTCATAAAGGTAATAAACCAAAATCAGTGATCAAACATCCCATTTCCAAGACAAACAAAAACGATTTTTTCCGAGTACCTTAGCCTTGTACATAACACGTAAGGCTATAAAATACAGGGTTTCAAATATACATAAAAAATAAAAATAAATAAAAAAATGTTAGATAAAGTTTTTAAAGCTTTTTGGTGCGACTGGCCATAAGCCACATTAATTAAGGATTCAGGACTATTTCAAATGACATTTGTAATGTTGGTTCGATTGATATACTCGCATTATGATTAAAATTGATGTTTGAATAATAACATTGTAATTTTTCACAAAAAATAATACAGCTATGTATTTAAGTTTGTGTAAAATGACTTAAATAAATATGGTGAGTCGTAAAATGAGATAAATATGAAATTTATATGTTAAAACAGAGATTAAGAACATTTTAGAGAAGGTAATATACTAGTCTAGGCATCTACATGGCTTTTGACCTGTCATTGGCTAGTTTAAGTGGGTACTTTACATATTGTAACATTCACCATTCTGCCCATATTTGAACATCTATATTCCTTCAATTCTTTCATCTGTTGATGTTTGTGTGTTTGTCAAGTGTCGAGTCCATCGTCAATGTATTGATAAAACGTAGAAATTTAAGAGATTCGTTAACAATATTATCAATAACAAATACGAGTATATAAACTACGCGTAATAAAGTCAGTATTTATTTTACGACTTTTAAGATTCACCGTGGAATTTAAAAATGTACGGAAACTATCGCCCTCATATAAGATAAAATGTATTTCAGCGTTTCTGTGATGCTAGAAACATTATTTCTCCAACTTTCAATATATTTGATCACCTCAATGGTTTCGAACAATGGAGATAGTTATGTTCAGGTCCCGTAATGGGGATGTGTATGGGATTTTATAGCTTGAAAGAATGCCTCAAATTTATATCGTTGAATTCTACATACATTCTCTTTTTCTTTTCCACATCCGCTCCTAAGTGGAGCATGTGAACATCACGAGTTGTCTCCAGGAGACCCTATCGCCAGCCAGCATTTTTGCCTCTTCCCATGTCAATCCAGCGCCCCTTAATTCCGCCGAAAAAAGTCTAAAGATCGTCATTGACGGACTTCTAGGACGGCGTGAGCCCGCAGGTTTAAAGAAGAGTCAACTTGGATTTGGATTCTCCTGAGGCATGCGCAGAACGTGTCCAGGTCCACCGCCGCATTCTCAAGACGCGTGTTATAGGAGGCTGCTGCGTCTGTTATCGGACTTCAATGTTAGTAATAAAATCGAACCACCTTATACCTAATATTCTTCTCAAGCACTTACTCCTGACCCTGATTAACCTCTTTTTAATAATGGACTGAGGATTGAGAAAGTTGACAGCTTTAAATACTTGGGAGTTCACATAGCTGAGGATGGAAGCATGCACAAAGAGCTCGCAATCCGCCTGGAATTGCTAGAGAAACTTTTAACATGATGAGTGTTGTCTGTAACTTAAGTCTATACTCGGTCAAAACGAAATGCCGATTATTTAACTCTTGTATAATTCCAGTACTCCTATATGGGTGCGAATCTTGGCACCTTACCGAAGCTCAAAACACCAAACTTCTGAGTTTTGAGAGTAAGTGCTACATACATACTGAGTTATAACGCTGGCTAGTAAAGGAATAATCAATTCTTTTAAAGAGCTTAAACCTTTATCGATGCGGGTAAGATTCATCTGACTGAATTATTTCACCTACATTACTAGATACCGCCTGAAAATACCATATTTGTATTTTTTATATTTTTTTACCAGTTTTGTTTATTTAACAACATTTTGAGTTTATCCAACTTTCGTAAGACAAGAACTAGATTGAACCCCCTAGGTAGTTAATAAGACTAACATTTTACAAAAGAGATGAAGAACATTTTAGAGAAAGGAATATGAATATCTAAACTCTAGATTTTAATCATTTACAAGTCTTATTTATTTACTTTCCTCTTTGTATACCTATGTAGATATACATCGTATATGTATTCATTTATATTTATATATACATATACATATTTTTATGAGGGCGGGTATATTGCCTTAAGGCAGCTACCCACCAAAACTGTCTGATTAAAGAAGATAAATAGTATGTATTACGAATATATTGTAGGTACGTTAGAATACTTTTAATTTAATTTGTAAAAAAACAAACGATGCATAATAGTTTCCTTTATAAGAAAAAAAAATCAAGTCAAAATCTACAATATACTCAAATCTACGCTTATGAACTGTCATTGAGTGGTTTAATAAATATAAATGTTATGAATGGCCTTATTTCATTATTTACATCGTTTACTGAATTCAAACTTTTTCCAGCAGGTAAAAAATGTTCTTTAGAAATTATAAAAATCATGATAGGGTAAAAATCGACCATTTAAAAGGCAAATTATTTTTTTATTAAAAAAGTGTATATGGCTTTTTATAAATTTAAATTGTAATACTAAAATGCAAGTAATAAATCCGCACAAATATCGAACAAATGTAACTTTCTATGTATCATTTGTGATATAAATATTAATACATTTAGCACGTTTGTTGTGGAGCCAAGTACATATATACATTTAAGTAGAATATATTTTCAATACAACGCGTCCTTCTTGGACTTCAGAGCTAAGGGGATGAAGGCTTCACGTCCAAAAAAGGCTTTCTTTAATGGTGAAATATTCGTGTTTAGCTTTTAGCACAAATGAAAACGTTTTTTCTTTTTGTTCGATTCAGCACTATTTCAAATAATATTTGTAAAGTTAGATAGATGTATTATTAATAAAATTCATACATGAAGGACTTAAATTATGTATTTAAATTTGCGTAAAACAACTAGTTTAAATTTGGTGAGTCGGAAAATTATATAATTATGAATTATTAGAAACCCAAAAAAAATATTAATAACCACAAACAAAATGCTTATTATTTAAATATGTTATTGTTTCCGTCCAAATATTAAATCCTTCCTTACTGCAACTTCATAACTATGTTATTATCATCATAATTTCCCTATCCGCATCCAGTAGTGCATAGGGTACTGCATTGGTACTCCAATTGCGGTGTATCAAAAAACATTTTTGTTACATAGAAGGTAAGGTCTGTCTGACGCTCCAGTGCCAGTCCAATAAAATAGTGCAATGAAAGCACCCCCTCCAGATACTCAAAAACAGTTTTAAAGACCGAAGGTCTTCCTTTGGACAGTACTAAAAAAACTTTTTTTTAAAAAGTCGAGGATTTTTTTTAATATTTCGTTTTTGAAAATCCTGATTTTAATTTAATCTAACACGACTGCTGAGTTTGGCAAATTAAAAATATATTTCATGACCGCATTACAATTACACGATCAGTAGCAAAAATTGTTATTCACTCTTGAAATCTAGTTACAAAATGTATTACTATTATGGTATTGAATATAAATTTAACAATATCTATTAATATTATTATCACATTATTTTGAAATATTACTTAACTTTACCGACGCCCTTCATACGTTATTATTGACGATTTTTTAAAATTTATTTTAGTGACTTTACTCAAACTTAATAACTAAGTAGTTATATTATTTATAAATATATATTTTTTGGACACAAATGGACATTTTTCAAATGAAGTACGCAAATATGCGACAGTGTATTTTCTCCAACAATCGTAACAAAAAATTCAAAATGTTGCACAATACCAAGCAACAAAAAAAAACTTCTTTTTAAAAAAAAAAATTATAACCTTTCACGTAAAATTTTTACGAAACAAAGAAATTCAAGAAACGGACATTTATAATTTCAAACATGTTGCATTCTTAACTGCTCGATATACAAACATTCTGACTTACGTAGAAACTGTCAGTGACATGTTTGAATGCTTGCCAAGCTGCGTTCTCCAGTGGATTCAGTAGTTCCTTAAATTTTTCATTATGCATTAGTGACCGTATTTGTGGACCCACAAATATTTCTTCATTCATTTTTACATCACTAATTTTAAGAAACTTCTGTTTGAGGTACACGAAAGCAGGAGTACTGTTCATAGCTTCTCCATATGAGAAACTCCAAATACATATTTGAAAACAGAATAAAAAAGAGTATCTCTCCACCACTTGTGACACAAAAATCGTGTTGACCAGTTTTATTTTTAAATAAATAGCCTAGTTTTAGGCCATTTAATTTCTAGATTAATTTTACTATCAGTCCTCAGGTTATCCTAAAAAAAGACAGCCCTATAAATGCCTAGACTCTCATATTCCCTTCTCAAAAATGTTTTCCCTCTCTGTTGCAACAAATTTAAAAATGAACAACTCCCTAAGAAGAAAATTCAGCTAGTCTGCATGCATTTGTATATACTGAAAACATTGTTACTTTATTATGTTTAATAATTTGGTCCGGCCCTTGACTCAGAGACAGAATGATAATTTGGCCCTAGATCTAGGGAAGGTTGCCCATGCCTGATGTAAATCATTAAAATGTTCATGCTTACACACAAGTTGTATGTTTATTTGATTCACTAACATACGCAGGTACTAAACATTTACATAGGTTTATTAAACATTCGAATACACTGTGCATAAAAATATCAGAACGAAAATACATAGAACAAAATTAAATTAAATATTTATATGAAGTTATATTAAAAATGTCATTTTTTCAAAACAATTATCTAACTCCCTACCATCAAACATTGAACCGGCTTTCTACGCAACTAATAATATAAGAACATTGTTAAAAAAATTACAAAGACAAAGTCCATAAATATAATAAATCTGGGATATACCAATTTAATTGTAATGATTACGATTCAATCTACATTAGAAACACTAAAAGAAACTTTAATATTAGAGTAAAAGAACACTTATAATGCTTAAATAATAATATTTTTTCTGAGTTCGCAAATCCTCTGATAGAAAATAATCACAACTTCAAAAAAGACACTGGATTAAAAGTATTTCATGTTGAAAATAAAATATTTAAATTAGACAGCTCAGAAATTAAAAAAGCTATTCATAATAAGAAGAAAATTATTAACAACCAAATAAACAATATTTCTTTTAGTCCTCTCCTGTCTAGCTTCGAAAATCAATTTACCACCCTTGTAAGGAAAAAAGACTTGATTTATTGGGTCCACGTGTAGTATTTAGTGAACATGATAAAAATAAAATAGGAGTTAATTCATTAGTTACGTAAACCTTGACGAAGAAGCTTGTTTGCTTTGAAACCGGTCGGTGGGAAAAAAATCAAATCATAATAATAATAAAAAATTAGTGGTTAATAACAAAGTTGTTTTATTTATTTAATTAAATATTTATAATTCCTCCATTTTCAATTGAGAATTTTATCACATTATTATCATACAAAATGTAAAAATATTTTTTTTCACAATAATTTAAAAACTAAAATTTTAGGTAAATGAACGTATGTAGGTTTACTCAGGAAAATGTTTTTTCAATTCTTTTAATTTTATAGAGCTCTTAGTTTTAATGTTTTGGATTACCTTGTACCAAAAAGGAAAAAGTCGTAAAATAGGAATTAGGCGCAAATTGGAAACATCACGGAAATTTAAAAAAAGCAGAGTCGAAGGTCAGTTAGGAAAATCTAAGGAAACTGAGAACGTGTTTTAGCCCCATTATCTGTCCAACCTCCACCAGCTTCTCTCCTTATTTATGTCTACGTCGTACAAAGTATCAAAAAATATTATCTACATCAGGGGTTCTCAATTTTTTTTGGCTATGGAACCGTAATTGATCTACCTTTTTTGTCGGAACCCCGTTTTGACAATAAAAAATAAATTGACAAAAATATAATTTTTAAGGCCTTTGACAACTAGTTTTTTTGTTTTTCTTTTTTATTTTTTTAATAAAAAAAATTCTTTGCATTTTGCAAAAAAAATACATAAGTTATAAATACAAAAAAAAACTATTTCATTAACACAAAAAAACCCACAAAGGCATGGCTTGTGTGTGGGTATACATTGTATTTTTTGTTGAAATAAATGCTATCGATAGATATCAAAAAGTTAAAATAATGAGTATTGATATTAGAATTTGATTTGTCACTAAAAATTAAAGTATGAGTATTCTATTCAATTAAAAAAAGAAGCCATTTAAATCTGTTTTTTTATCCATAATTTCAACAACAATGTAAATCGAATCACATTTAAATAATTAATATCTATCATATTGCCCTTATTTTATTTTATTTTATTAACATAAACGGCAAATCTGCCTTTTTCAAACATTTATAATACTAACATATTTGTCTTGATATTTTTTTATTTTTTTTACGACATAAATTTCTTTAGATTTAAAAAAAAAATTAAACCTCAAAAATATACAAGATTTGTATTTCAAAAATTAACCTAAAAATTATACAGCATATTCAGTAGAAAGTTTAAATAATAAAACATTCTACAGTAATACAACAAGAAAATCATAAGTAGTGTTTTATACAGCTGGGCAAAGTGAACAAAAAACAGTATATATTATGAAATGCATGAATAAATAAATATAATTACCATTCACCATCTTAGAAAAAGTTCAAATGGTTTGTTCTATAGGAACAATACCATACACCAAATATATCAGATACGTGGGAATAACTATTGCCGAGTTCATGAAGTCTATTTAATACGGCATTACAAGTATACCTTGTCCGTGAATTGTTGCTACAAAACGGTGACACCTGTCTAGTCATTCTTCCAGGCACCCTGAAGTGGATGAAATGCATTGAACAGTTTTGAAGTTATGAAAATGAATGTTTTTACCCGAGCCTGGATTTACGATAAGGGATTTTAAGTAAACTATTTAATATTTACACTTATATGTTTATAAATTTGTGTAAATCACTTTAATTTAGAGTTATACTTCGACCGGTTTTGAGGTTACTACCTCATTGTCAGGAATAAAACTCGAAGTATAACTCTAAATTAAAGTGGTTTATACAAATTTATAAACATTAAGTGTAAAATGTCATACCACAAAGTGAAAAATATTTTGAAAACAATAATATTTAATATTTGACTAGATCTATTAAAAATTTTAGGAAATAAATGATGGCGCATAAAAACATAATTCTAGACATGGCTGGCTGGATTTCTCGTAGCTTCAAAGGTTGTATTGTACTTATTGTTTTCATGTTATAATGTTCGGCTTGAAAAAAACGACTTTATTTTTAATGAAAAATTTTTTACTACACATATTTTATGTGACAAATAATTTTTTTCACAGTTTTACTTATAATAGCATTAAAGTTAGGTTTATGTCCGACAATTTAACACGGAGATCTGGAGCGGTTTCCGGTCTAGTTATGAAAAGCCAGTCTCACATCGGTAAGTCGATACAAATGGAAGCATAACCATGATAGCCTTCTCAATGACGGCAGGGTATTTATATTTAAGTCCAATCCAAAATGTTTTTTTCGACAATACGACCTAACTTTCGAAACCCTACGACCCTTCCACGAAACACCAGGGTTCCGCGGAACACCTTTTAGCAACTGCTGATCTACATTATGTACTCGGCTATACGTAAATAAAGCATGTTAGATACTCAACAGAAACAGAGGTCATTTTTCATCAAGGGTATGTTAGTCTAGGTACATCAGGGCTTATATAAAATAATGAACGACTAACTGAAATTGAACATGTTAAATACTTAGGACTAACAATAGACAGACAATTAACATGGACAATTCATATCAACAATTTAATTAGCAAAGTTGCGACATTATCGAGTCTTTTTTTTTAAATCAAAAATTTTATTCCAAATACGGAAAAAATTCTAATGTATGAAGCCTATGTAAAAACTAAAATATGTTATACGCAACTACTATGGGGAGCAGGATATCAAAATTACATAAACAGACTACAAAGACAACAAAAAAAAATATTAAAGTTAGTTAGTTAGTTACTGAACTCTTTCAACTAGAATCATTAAAATTTATTCATAAATTAGCCACTAATGTAATTGTAGACGAAGAACCAAAACTTGTAAAAAAATGTAGTCAACATGGACATAATACGAGAATATCAGACAAATACCATATACAACCTTCTAAAACAAGACAAGGACAATCAAGACTAATGAACCAGGGACTGAAATTATACAATAAACTACCAGACAAAACTAAACAAAAGACTCAGACAAACTTTTCAAAAGATGTAAAAAATATTATTTTGAACAACAGAGTATAAATGAAAAATGTAGGTAATAATCCGTAAGGGTTTATAAATAAATTTTCAAATAAAAAAATATGGTTTATAATTTTTTGTTTTTATTCATAATTTAACACAAATTTCATCACCATCATATTTATATCCGCATCGAATGGTGGCAATATGATATATAATGTGAAAACAAAGTAATCAGACTCACGCTTCGGGTGCTAGTCCATAGGCGGTGAAGTTTTGCAGTGAATTGACTACCTCTATATGGATGAACCATATCAAAGACCACAGGTCTTCCTGTCGGTTTCGCTCATTCTAAAAAAAATGTTTTTTTCGACCTCCTTTTCGCTTCATTGTGATTTTGGCTAGTTATTTATTTATATTTTATTTAATTATTATGGAAATCATAGTCTTTTAAACAAACTCAAGGTACAACAGAACAATTAAAAAAAGTAAGACCAATAACTGATTTCACATTAATTTATTATGAATGCAGAAGGAGAGATGTAAAAAATTAAATACTAAAAAAAAATATCATATTTTTTTTTTAAAAAGTGCATAAAACGGAGAAGACATGGTATAGTTCCAACTCTACCTTCCCCCTTCTCTCTCTGCTTCCACGAACATTTATATTTATTACTAAAAATTCACAACCATCAATGATTCATTAGATACAGACAGGTAGTAGATGCACGTAAAAGTTAAAGTTAAAAGTTAGGCAGGAGATTAATTTTAAATGTCTTTAACAGATCTGATAAAACTATACTATTTACTGTGTAATCTGTCGATGTCACGAAAACTGTCATTATAGGTAGTCTGTATTCTTCGAAGAATGCTATTCTACATGTAATTAGTCTGTGAGATCGGAATATCGGAGTACAGAATGACGAGTTTTACGGACAGGGACTCGATATGTAATGCTGCTAATAATTTTTGGACTATCGATAAGGTTATTAACAATTTTATAGAGAAAATTAATTGATTCATTTTTAATCATATGGACATTCTTCATCATAACCAAATCATAATTACACGAATAGTAGCAAAAACTGTTTATTCGCGCTATAATTCAGTCACTTAAATTCATAATCATTGTGGTATTTACAACAATCCATTAAATCAACAATTTCATTTTAATCTAGGTTCTCTCATCAGCGATGGCGGTGGGTGTGAAGATGAAATACGGTGACGTGTTGGTATTGCCAAAAGTGCTATAAGTCGGTTGGGGAAGATTTGTAAAAATCACATTATAGCCAAAAAAAAAAACACCAAAAAACGACCGGTGAAGGTCATGCTTTTCTCAGTTTTCGTGTACGGCGTGGAGTGTTAGACACAGATTATCTAAAAAGAAAAAATCGAAGCTTTCGAAATGTGGTGTTTGTGGCGAATGATGCGGAGACAAATGCCTACAAAACAGCCCAAGACTAACCCAGGTGGAGTACGACTGTCCACAGATGAGCTTTGCCTGGAGTCGGGCGTGACCACCATCCTCAGATATGAGACGCAGATTAAATGGAAATGGTATTTATTATAAATTAAAAAACTTTAAGATTTCTTAAATAGGGTCGGTAGGCCGACACCCATACAAGTCACAAGTGAAGCTATTGCAGTGTTAAACCACCTTTAAAACTAATATTACACAACACTATAGTTGTATTATTTATTGTAATGTGCAACTGTGTGACCAATATTCATTTACATTTCTAGTAATATTATAAGTTTTGTATGATTAGTTATTTTATGTTATGTAGAATTTTTATGTGACAACATTTACAATAACAATATTATGTGGAAGCCTCTAATTGGACTTTATGATACGTATTTATGGTATAATTGATTCTTATAAATGTATAAATGTCTGTTGGCTTTCCAATGAAATAAAATAAAATAAAAACACGCCCCGTGGCGCAGTTGGATAGACGGCTAATTGTGAAACTGGTGTCGCGGGTTCGATTCAGGAAATCCAAGAAAGATTTGTTCCTTGATTGGTTTGGGTATTGTGGTGTATTTTTAATAATTTCCTTCCAAATCCTATCTTTCCCATCTGCTGACAAACCTCGAAATAGAAGCTTAACGGGTTTTTTCTTTTAAAAATATTATTAAATACCCTGCTGAGAATCGAACCGAGGACCCCATGGCGAAATGGCTGAGACTCTGCCTCATACACAGAGGATTCTGGATTTGAATATTGTAAATTAAATATGACTTTACTCAAGCCTGGGTGTTCTGTGTTCAATTCACCACTATAATTGGGCTATTGTGGTACAAAAATAAAAACGAACATTTAACATTGAATATAAAACATTTATTGATGTGGGTAAAATTCATTTGGCTGAATTCCTTATTTTTAATCTGAAAAACATTTTTAACGGTACAAAATTTTATTTTATTTTTTTATGATTTAAACAGTGCCGCTGGTCATTTTAAATTAGTAGAGGTCCTGGTGATGAGGTAGTACTCTCGATGTCGGTCGACGTGTAATTGAAAATAATGGTGGTGTATTAATTTATAAACAACTAAGTGTATTACTGCTTATACAAAAATATATTTTTTATTTCTTATTTTCATGACCATGTGTTTTTTGCCACCGCGTCCAAGACCTTCAAAGGTCCTTGTTATCAGTTTCGTGTAGAGACCGAGTGGACCAATTCACACGACAACTAAGGACTAAAAAACTTGTAACTACATGAAACTATCCTCTATCCATCAATTTTACGAATAAACTTTTTGCTTACGGGCGTGTAAGGTAGAGTGTACAATGTCTTGTTAAATATAATGTAGAATAAAACTTTACGAACAGCCTCACAATAAAGAAAAATTTCAGAGATAAAAGAACTTTGCCAATTTACTAATAAATTTATTACGAAGTTTTATACAAATCCTCCGAATTCAAAGTAATGAAGAATGTAAATTTGCCGATCAATATTTCGAGTATAAAAACATATCCATACTAATATTATAAATGCTAAAGTGTATTTGTTTGTTTGTCGGCCTCGTGGTGTAATGATCAGCGCGTTTGCCTACCATGCAATAAGTCTCGGGTTCGATTCCCGACATGGTTAACATGGAATATTATTTAAAAGGGTGTTTTTACAATAGATTTTTTTATAGTCCCTAGACTGGTACCTGAAGCGTAAGACTAATCACCTTATTTTCATGTAACTAAAATGATCAAGATACGCTGCATTAGGTGCGGAAAAAAGAATGGAGATGATGTTTGTTTGTTTGTGTTTCCTTCACGTCTCAACGGAGTGACCGATTGACATATTTTTTTTTGCATACGGATAGCCAAAGACGTAGAAAGTAAAATAGTATACTTAATTTTCATCCTGAACTAAATAAATTACAATGAATACAACATGTAATCATAGAATTTTAACGTACCAAAAGTCGTGTAGAACCAATTTTGTAAACATCGTACTGTATCCAAAATCCTTCTCTTAACCCTACATTTCGCCTACGCGCATGCGTTTCAGATAGTGTTTTTTTTATGTGTATTTTAATGAAAAAATGTATATTGTTACAATGCAATAAAAAAAAATAAAAAAAAATACAGGTTGCCGCTTTGAATCACGTAGGATTTCAGTTTACAACAAAAAAAACCGTCTGATACCTCCTCTATTGAAATGTCCATTTTTAAACTAAAATTCGGGGGATGTTTTTACGCGGCGAAATCTGATAACATGTTAAGGGTTTGAACGTTTTACGACAGCATTATTTTACACGTTTATTTGGGGATGCGGTGTGAGTTCCACCAAGGACCGAGCGAATACTTGCTTTGTTAACATCATCATAAAATGAATATTCGTGAATATGTTTCATATTGTGAAACGGACAAGCACCGCTGACAAAGATAATATTTAGAAATCAATAATAATATTGATTTTATGGAACATTGTCATATGGCAGTAATTCATAAAATTTCAAATAGCATATTTGGTTTAAAACATTGTCAATGAATAACTCTCAACCACTACTTAAAGTTTAAAACACACTTTCATTTAGAAGCGCGAAAAAAATAGTATTTAAATTCTTGGGTAATGAGGAAGTTAAGTTGTTTTTAAAAAAAAAATATTTGTTAAAAAACATTTAACTAAGCCAAAAAAAAAAAAATATTTTTATTTACCTATCGTATTATCAGCGCCATGATTTTTTCAAGTTTTGTATTTCTGAAATTAATCCACGTGTGACGTCTCAAGTTCTCTTCCCTTCTTCTCGGTTAGTTCTGCCGATTGGTCTATTGGCGGTAAAGACACCCACAACATTCTTATCATTAATTGATTCATATGAACTAGGGAAATCGTTCAAAGTTGTTCATTTTTATTAAAAAAATTTTTTTTGTATATTTTCAAGAAACTTTGTCGCATTATTAAATGCTTTAATTTTTACCGTGCATAAGGAAACATTTTTTGTATCTTATTTCCCGTAGGGCTGAAGTTCCTCATTGTCTTCCATGTCTTTATGCTCTAACGAACCTTCATCATGATAACATGTGACGCTACGCAGAAAAATGTCGTGTGTATTGAAAAATGCTTTGGTTTCATTATTATTATTATGGATAACTTATATAGCGCCATTTTCGTAATAAAATACCTCAAGGGCGCTTTACATAGTGATTCTATTGTTAAATTAATTTAATTGAAGCTTTTAAATTTGTAATTTAATTAAAACAATTTAGTTTGTTGTCTCTCGAGCTTCGAGGTTTGATTCCTGGCAATGTGAAATACTTTTTTTTAAATATGACTTTATACTGCAATATTCCATGGTCTCTGGATTAGCACAGAGGCGTAAGACTGACCTTAAATTCACGTAACATATGATCGAAATACGCTGCATCTGTTGTTCCAATGCAGTGCTCTATGCCCCATTAGGTGCGAATTCTGTTATGAACGAGTAGATCGCATGAATTCCGGACAGAAAAAAAAAGAACGCAAGTTAAATCAAATTGGCCACCCAAGATTTATGAAACATGTTTGAAATGTAGTACCTAAATACATACCGACATAAAGTTCAAACAAACCGACTCCAAGGTGCTAAATAATTGTTGGTTTGTTTGGAAGACGGTTGGTACAATTTCAATCTAAAATTTCAGTTCGTACGAGTAAACAAAAGGACAAAGAAACTAACGTTACAAAGGTCCTGCGAATGTCTTTGTTACCCACTGGTGTAATGTGGTACATATGTGTGGTACACCGGATCCATACGACAGGCATACATACCACGTACGGCCTAGAAGAAATCTTTATCTACGTACATATGTTCGAGGTGTACCAACAGATGTAGTACATGGTGTTTGTTTAAGCGAGATACAAATATTAACTGATATTAAAGAACCAAATATTAAGATCTAAATTAGTTGCAACAGATAGGAAAAATATTTTTGTGAAGCGAATATGAAAGTCCAGATATTTACAGGGCTTATGACCTGTTATTGGCTGGTTTAAGTGGCCACTTTACACCTCATGTAACATTCACCATTTAAGTGGTCACTCAGACTGGCAGATTGGAAGCCCTGTAAATGCCTAGACTTGCGTATTCCTTCTCAATAATGTTTTTCCTCTCTGTTACGCCAAATTTATATCTAAATAACTCCCTAGGGAGAAAATCCAGTCTGTCTTTAAACATCTAGACATATTCAAAATATTTGTTGAGGAGTGTACGAGGTGTGAAGAATACCTCGTCCTAGGAGGAGGAAAATTAAGTAAGTGAACTGTATTGTTGGAGAAGGAAGGTTGCGCAACTCCGCCAACCTGCTGATGATAAGGTATGATTTCATTTTCATTTATTTATTCAGATATTTAGAACATTACAGAAAAAAGACCCTATTCATTCTAAATACAATAATAGATCACAAATTACAGTAGATGGTTATGTTATTAAAATAATATAACAAAATGTATAAAGAAAAATAAAAAGTTAGAAAGTGCTTTCCTAAGGGAAGGCCCACTGTCGTGAAATATGTCGACATCCGAGGCGATGCGATTAAGTAGCAAGATTGCTCTACCAACCGGCATAACCATTGGCAGGTTGGTTCTGCATCGCGATAGGTAAAACAATCGATGCTGTCTTTGTCGAAGATAGTTATCAGGTACGAACAGACCTACATCCATCAGAGTTATGTATGCGACCACCGATCACCTGGAAAAAGTGAACACCCAAACGAACGTCCCTCCTCCTCCATAATGACTGATAGCCTAGCATTCCCAGTAAAAAGTCGGTTGGGAAGAGCCAAGGATAATATCCACACTCTTTTAGGTACAGATAGCGCAGAAATTTTTTCTGCACTCTCTCCACCATCAAAGAGTATCAAGTCTCATGTGGCGACCAAATAATGGAACTAAACTCCAAACGACTTCTTACCAAGGAATTATACAATGTCCTCATAATCTGAGTGTTAGAAAAGATCTTGGCATTTCTAAGAACAAAACCAAACATTTTAAGGGAGTCATTACATAGATTAACTATATGAAGACTAAAAGATGATGAGTGTAGGAACCCCGGTGAAGCTGGCGGTTGGAAGACGCTGGTACAGTTTGTATGGATGGATTTAGCGGTCTAAAATGTCGCTCGAGGAAAGATTAAGTGAGCACTTCACTTGTTTGATGTTAGATTAGTACTGATCATATAATGTTTATTCCGGCACTCACACGTATAATTATTTTTACGTGAAGTGCGCTAGGAAATGAAAAAGACGGGTAGGTAGCTTTAGATTAGGTTGAGAATTGGTCCGAAAAACATTGTTTAGCAAATATTTGTTTAAACACTTTTTTTTTATTAATACCCCTACAGAGATGAGGTAGAATTTTTTCCAAATTCAGGATTATGGATATTCGAGCGTTAACAGGGCTTATGACCTGTCATTGGCTGGGTTAAGTGGCCACTTTACGTACTACAACATTCCCCATTCCGCTTATTAGCGAATATCCACACATGTAACATTTTTGATTTTTGTATATATGTTATTAAATGAGAAACCATTCACAAGCGAGTTGGAGCGCCATCTATGTATTGATATTGAAGTTAAGTATTTCGTTTATTTCGGAACTATTTTTGGGCACTATTTCCAACAAGCCCGGCGTTGTTTCCGAAATGATGTATGTCATGTTGGCTTACAACGCTTCAAGAGTTCTTAGACCATGGATTCAGCGTAGCCTCATAAGAAATAATCCAATGGCGTCAAATCACAGGATCCTGGGGGTCAATTAAAAGGTCCATTTCTGGAAATAATGTTGTCACCAAACTGCAATAAATTCACAGTTTCACGAAGGGCTCTATATATTTGGCGGACTAAACTCGTTAATTTTCACTAGCATTGTTCGAGTGTCAGGCTTCCATTATTCATTTTAATATTGTAATTTAGTACAAATGTAAAAAAAAACTGTCATCATTTTGACTAGACACAGTATTTCTAATCGACAGTTCTTATGTACTTTTTTCTATTGATTTATTATTTTTTCTGTTCCTAAAAGAAATGTATTTTAAAAATTCAACGTAATTTAAAATAAACAAATCCTTAGAAGAACGTAAAGATTTATAATTTGGTTATATTTTTCTTAATATTTATTATACATAACTAAGTGCCTTATTAAATACAAAATTTTTTTTTTTTTGGTACGTGTATTTTGTACATACACAAATCTGGATTTCTCCCAAGGGGGAGTAGGTATATATTTTTTATGAAATAAGCGGAATGGGGAATGTTGTAGTACGTAAAGTGGCCACTTAACCCAGCCAATGACAGGTCATAAGCCCTGTAAACGCTCGAATATCCATAATCCTGAATTTGAACAAATTCTACCTCATCTCTGTAGGGATATTAATAAAAAAATAAAAATAAAAAAAACAAAATTATTTATCATTTAAATTTACCTACACCGTTTTTTATAAGTGATATACATAAACAAATTAAGGAAAATTTTGTTCGGTACAAAAATCAAAAATAATAATAAAAAACTCTCTCTCTAATAACTTACAATTAACTTATCTAGCTACTGAAAAAAATACATTGTAAACATTTAAAATCAACATTAAAAATCACACGATGACTACGTGAATGTAAGGAAATTTGACTTTACATAATAAAATGTTTAAATAACCCTAGCGAGTTTTTAAAATTTTAAATATATAAAAATACCCATCAATTTTTAATATAATATAATACGAAAACGTTTTGTGAATACATTTTGTCACCAAGAATTACCTACAAAAGACATGGAAATTGGTAAAGTTAAATTATTTGTATTTCTCAAAATTCTGCCATTAATTAATTTCAATAAAGGCATTTATTACATTCATCAACCTTTCGACCTTTAATCCTATTACGTTATGTCCCGAATATTTCTCAATTACCTATATTCGTTAAATCCTAATACTTTTCTCTCTTGCTTCTCGCCAAACATTTATTTTGGATTAAATTCCAATAAATAGGATCCCAATTATTTAGAATTAACGTTAATTACATTTCGAAGTTCATTCTCATTTCCTCGGAGGAAATTAGTAGTTAAGAAATAAACATAATTTAACTTCGTTATTAACTTCGGATAACTTCGTCTAACTTCATCACGAATAATATTGTTTGATATTTGGTAGAGAGTCAATTATTAAGAAGATTCAGTAGATTCAGTATATCAATAAATATCCTTTGAAGTTATTTAATTATTATTTATATTATATTCGTTTTAAGTCAAATGCGATAGAATCTGTTAATTTACTTTGTCATGTTTTTTATTATATTTTATTACTACGCCCTGTCTCCTTTGTCAGCCTCGTGGTGTGATGCTCAGCGCGTTTGCCTACCAAATGAGAGGTCTCGGGTTCGATTCCCGACATGGTTGATTTGTTTTTTTTTTTTTTTAGTAAAATAAAATATTTGCGTTCTTATGATTTACCCAAATATTTTATTTAAAGGGCCATTTTCAACAAGTTGTAAATAACTCACTATAAGAAAATGGAATCAAGTCGGGGTAAAGTGGGATTCGAACCGTAGAATTTTGGTCCGTGAGTCCGAGACACTAGCCACAGGACCACAACCCGATCTATTTAAAAGGGTGTTTTCACACCAGAATATTTCATTGTCCCTGAACTGGTACCTGAAGCATAAGACTGATTATCTTATCTTCATGTAACAAAAAAAATGATCGAGATATGCTACGATTGGTGTACCAATGCAGTGTTCTATGCACCATTAGGTTAGGAAGGGGAATGATGATGATGTCTCATTGAATAACAAATAATTTAATTTAAAAAATCAAATATTTTTATAAAATAATTTTTAAAACTTTTGTCAAAGTTATTTAGCTCTTGAAATAACGCTCGGTTCCAGTAGTATAATGGCTAAGACGCTTACCTTACGTCTGACCAACTTCATTTAGATTATAATTTGATTTTGATTATCTGAGAATACTAGTTAATCGCATATATAATCGTATATGAAGGGCGTCGGAGTTTAGAAATTTAAAAAATAATGTAATTCTATCTTATTAAATTTATAAAAATACTGTAATGCTCACAGACTGTTTTAACCGAATTCGACACAAGTAAATACAGTTTTTGCTACCAGCTACCATTCGTGTTAACAATATAACTATGAAGAAGAACGACAATATAAGGCCCTTCTATTCAAACTCAGAGTGGAAGTGGCAGTGAAATAAGTGAAGTAACATACAATTAAAATCACGATACATCAAATTGAATTTTTTTAAATTTATAAAAAAATGTTTTTTTGGATGAGCGAAATCAATAGGAAGACCTACGGTCTTTAAAACGGTTTTTTTGGGTATGTGGAGGAAGTACTTTCGCTGTGGTTAATCGCAACACTTACGCTTATAAAATGTATTATGTAACTTAGTAGACATTATAATAATAAATATGTACATCTCCCCCCCCCCCCCTCCTTATCCTCTCTTCAAGCATTTTTGTCCTTTTTTGTCCTTATCCCGCCCAATTTACAGTAACTTAATGTTCTTAAAATTAATATTTTAAAAATCTTTGATTATTGAGTACTTGAAAATAACATTTTTATATGTATAAATTGTTTGTATTTATTTGATATGTAATATATATATTCTTTACTAACTTTGTATACTATGTGGAAATCTGTTATTGGTTTTGAGTTTATACACTAAATCTGTTTGTTTACTAAAAATATGTATGTAGAACTGTTGATTTCCCTAATAAAATAAAAATAAATAAATAAAATAATGTGTGAATATAAATAAATTATTTGATTAGTATAGACTGAATGTTCCTATTCTTTCATAATTATTAAAATAATAAAGTCAGCTGATCATCTGGTCATTTTCTTTAGATCAATATTTTGATTCCTATTTTTTAATTCATGTTCGAAGTTCGAACTAACTAAAGGTTTCTTCTCTGGGTTACAATCCCATGATCGTCTCAAATATTTATTTAACTAATTTATAGACTTTTCTAATTTTATTATTACTGTTTTTCTTGTTTATTGAAAAGAAAAAGACAAAAAAGTATGAAGTTATTAATGTTTTTTACATACACAGATGATTATAACGTTTCTACCTCCCTAATAAATTGAAAACTCATGTTTGGAGAGGGAGTTCGTTTTACATTAATTTTAATTTTTATATATATATATATATATATATATATGTTACTGTATTACATTTTATTTTCATTTTATTTTTAGTGTAGATTCTTAAAATTAAGTATACCTTATTATAATATGAAATACACAACTTTCCACTGTATGGAGTTCAGGATAGGGTGGATCTCATGTGTTTTTTTTAATATGGATTAAAATGTTTAAATATTTACATACATATTTAATGTATTTTTGGTGACTGCCTAGAATTTTAAAAACTCTTTAGCAAATGAAATAAGTATCAAAGGAAGGGTATTTTAACATCAAATAAAATATGTTCAAACGTTTTAAACATGTCCCTTAAACCATCTCAATTTTCAATTTATTTTATTCAAAATTTGATCAGAAACGTATATTCTAGACGTTGTTTAAAATATATTGTAAACGCAGTAAACGGCTGTAATATTATCATGGCGATACGAAAATGAAATACCTTTTTCGTAATATTGTCAATAACTGGAAAATGGAATTGAATTTACGAGTATAGGTACAAATGGGGACCACGTTCATGACGCTCGCGGTAAGAGATCCTGGCGGGTTTGAAACTTCGCTTACCGCGTCTTAAACCCGATGCCCCTTTGCTGTTACTAATGTTCATGTTGCTTTCACGCGCGTGATCGATGTTTCGATTTTGGTATTTCTAAATATCAAAAGTATGCAGTTATTTTTAGTATTTCATTACTTTATATTTTTTTTTTATATATATTATACTATTTAAATAATGGTTAATTGACATGTATTCTTGGTACATATATAAACTTTATATTTGTATAATAACGATTCTTAATTTCTTACATTTGATTAGCTAGGCATTTATAATTAAGTTGTTTTAGTTTTTTTTGTTATTGTTATATTAGTATAGAAGTACTTATGCTCTCAAAGATAAAAAATCTCCATCTTAGAACAGGCTGAGCCGTGTTAGATGAAGACTATCATAAACAGAGAACACTCCGTTTTCATTTTATTTACATTAGTTTTATATAGATTCTCTGTTATTAAATATGTTTACTAATTTTATTAAGGAAATTTATAAAATAAGTAAATAAATACTCGTAGTATTGCATAAAACAACAAGTATAAATTTTAAATGTTATTTTTATAAGACTAGGGGAAAAAAATATCACACAAAACAAGAGACAGATGCAGCGGGAATAAATAACTGGAAAAATAGGATATACAGTAAAACTCAAATTATCCGGATAAATGAGTGGCAGATATTATCCGGCAACGTTTTGAAAGAAAAGGTAAAATTTACCATAAGATCACCTTTTTTGCCATTAAAATAATACATCAAATTGGAATCACATTCAAAACTGGCTTAAATTTGTCCAGGAAAGTTTATTGCTTTGACGAAGAAACATGTTTGTTTTTTTTAATATTTATTTAAACATTATTATTTTTTATTTCCTGATAGCGATCCGAATAGGACAGAAGTTCGGATAAGCGGAGTTCTAGTGTACTTTTTCTTTAAGTGAGTATGGCACTTACGATGTGGCTGTGCTTTTTTATAAATAAATCATCGGCGGCCTTCGTGGTGTAGTAGTTAAACGCTTTACTCACACGCGAAAGGTTCCGGGTTCGATTTCCGGTGAGAACACAAAATTTCAATGTGATTTTTCTCAAACCTGGGTAATGTAATTCACCACTGTAATTGGGCCTCCTGGTCTGTTGTGGTGTAAAAAAAAATTGAATATGATTTTACCTTTTGGCATTATAATTTTATCCATGAAAGCGTATGTATTTTACTGAATCCAACCCATTTTCAATAATCAAACATAGAGTCAGTAGTAAAAGTTAAAAGTAAAAAATTAACGCTTTTATTTTTTCAAAGTTATAAAAAAGTGAAACCGGTAAAAAAACATCACAAGTATAAATATGTATTTGTATTAAATTATAATGTCATGATATAACGGGTATAATACGATTGCACGTAACTTACTTAAGTTAACAGGTTTCTCAGGTACAATAAACACCAAATTGTTAAGATCCTATGCAAGATCCTAAGCAAATAACTGCACATATAAATAGTGTATAGAGATATTTTTTTGAAAAATATATGTAAATTAAAAAACGTAGAACTTTATATAATTGGTACACATATTATTTATATTTTTATGTATTTCATTGCTTTATATTTGTTTTATTATACTATATTATTTATGTTTAAGTAACATGTATTCTTGGCACATATATATACTTTATATTTGTATAATAATGATTTTTAATTTCTTACATTTGATTAGCTAGGCATTTATAATTAAGTAGTTTTAGTTTTTCTTTTGTATGTTATTGTTTTATTAGTATAGGACTACTTATGCTCTAAAGATCCGTTTCATTTTACATTAATTGGTTTTATATAGATTCCCTGTTATTAAGTATGTATATTATTTTTTTGCAATAAATGTATAAAAAAAATAAATAAATAAAAATAAAAATTATATTCGTGAATATCGACGCTCCCATTTTTATTAAAACCCAACCGGGCGGTGTCACAATTCGCAGCCCTACCGCATTCCTCCCGTGAGCCACGAACATAGACCCCAGCATTAGTCGTATATTTCGGGCGTTTTATTTCAGGGAGATTTTCTCGAAAAATCGCTTCATATTACAAGGCGTAAGGGAAACATTTCAGCGATTTTCAAGAACGACTAAGATCTCGATTTCACAAATATTTACACTTTTGTTAGTACTCATAAGTCCTACAATATTTCGTAGACGAAATTGTAAATAAGGCTTAAGCTCTCGCCATTTATAAAGCCTTCATTTTAATACGTTTCGGGACAACTTCTTTCAGAGGATCTTAAAATGATATTTGTAACATCTTTCAAATTTTGTTTTCAAGAAACAATTAGAAATTCTCCGTTAAATCTTTCGTAAACTCATTAATATTTCAGTTATTATTTTATTTAAATAAAATGGAAATTTCATCTCGCTTAGCAAAATAAAGAATTTCACTAACATCAATGAAATTTCCAACTCTTTAGCTTTACACAAACACGTAACATTTAAAGCACGTGAGCAGGAGAAGATAGATGCCTTCGAGATGTGGTGTTGGCGTCGAATGCAGAAAATCACTTGGACGTGAAAGTTTGCCTATCGGCCGTATGTTGGCAACGTATTCTGCGGTTCTTCGACATAAAGCCAGACGTGGCCCGGAAAATCTGGAGAAAATAATAATCACGGATGCCAGGACGAAGAAGCAGAGGCTTGCTGCAGCTTGATAGATCGACCAGGTGTAAACGATGTCACGGGAACCCTAGATGGAGCTGTGGAGAGGGCGCAGAGCCGTTATTGAAGACGCACTGTCAATGGAATGGCTGGGGAAAATACCGCCACAGAAGAAGATTTACACAAATTGGAACTGTTATCAATTTGTTTCTTTTTTGGGTGATACCGTATGTGTTGGATTTGTTCTGACGTTACCATTTCCGACGTTCTCCAAAAGGGAGAAGAGCTCAACAAAATTGCAGATGCGTTGGAGCGGAATGGATCTAAGAAGCAGCAAATTGACAGCATTATTGAATCGCAAAATTTAAAGAAGAACAAGGAAGAAGATAGCCAGAAGAAATGCATACCTACCATATGTACAGAATGTTACTTACAGCATAGCCAATGTGCTGAAGAAACAAAATATTGTAACGACGTTTAGAACTGTGGGAAAAATAAAGAACCATTATTAAAACCCAAAAGATAAGAATCCCCTGGAAACGAAAGCTGTTTATAAACTAAGTTGCCAAGGATGTGATAAAGTGTACATTGGACAAACAGGAAGCACAGCAAAAAAGCATTGACGTACACAAAAGAGTGTGTAAACTTGGGCATCCTGACAAATCCGCTATAGCTGAACACTTTATGGACACCGGATGTTTTTTCGCCCTCGAACCAAAAAATTTACATAAATCCAGTAATTACAGAGCACGAATAATAAAAGAGGCAATTGAAATACACAAACACCCAAATAACATAAATAAAAACAAGGGCTGAAATTAAGCGCAACTTTGTTCCCAGCACTACTTACTAAAAAAGAATTGAACTGAACTGAACGGTGATATTACACTGCTGTAAAATGTAAAATAACAAAAAAAAAGCCAATAACAGGTAATAAACCCGGTAAACGCCTTGATTTCAACATTCCATGTTTATTAATTGATTTATTTGTTAACATCGATTAAACAAAAATAAAATCAACATTGACTCTTACGTGGCAGTGATGTCACACGAGTCTGCATATAGAACAAGACCTTATATATCTCTCTTTTTTGTAATTTTTTTTTTAAAATTTTATTTGGGATTTTTACATGAATAAAATAAGTAGAAAAATATTAACAATACTTAAGCCAATTAAAAAAACTCCACTGTAAATCTAATGACGCATAATATATAAGAAAAGAGTTAACGTAATTTAATGTGTGTGACGTTTGTATTCATGTGTATGTTAATGTGTGTATGCGTAAATGAGTGAGGGAGAGGGTGCGTGTGTGTGGGTGCGTAAGTGTAAAAAAATAATTGTTTAAAACTTGTAAATATATTTAAAATGGTACAAGAAAGAGCTTGGTAAAAAGTTTGAAACCTTGATGAAACCTTAAAAAAATGATGAAGTTATATTTTTTGTGATCTTCAAAGGGACATTTTCACACCGAATTTGGAAAGTAAAATTTGAATAAGTATGCAAGATTTAAATACAAAAAATATTTTTGCTTGCTATGCGAAGAATAAATGTGACGCCAATACAGCAAAAATATGCAGAAGAGAATGAACGAAGGTAGAACTCATAACAAAGAAGACAGAGACGCTGGTATGTAGCCGTTATTCGTATGAAAGAGGTTTAGTCGGTTATTGGCATTCAACGAGGGTACACGCATGTAGGATGACCGGCGTATTTTTGATTTTCAATTTATTTTGCTATAACATACTTATAAAATGAACTTAATCGTATTTAATTATAGGTGAGGAATTATTGAACTGTATGTCTGTTTGTTTTTTTTTTGTCAAATGTCCGAACTTATAGAATATTCTGTTTTTTGCTTGTGGTGTTCGATTAAATTCAATTCAATTTATCTATTAAAAATAAAACATACGTTACAAACTAAAAATTTAAGACGTACATATTATAAAAAGACAAAAAATACGTTAATTCAATTCATTTACTTAAATATAACATATACATTACAAACATACATTCAATACGTACATATTATAAAAAAGAAAAAAAAAATACATGAATGAGATTCATGTCAAAGTAGTAGGAGAATCCTGCTACGGAAAACCCCTTCGGATACATGGAACAGATCAATATCCAGAGCGATGTTGTTCAGCATAGCGGTAGCTTTTCCAACAGGCAGAACAATCGGCAGGTTGGTCCTGAATATTGGAATATGAAACAATCTATGCTGACGCTCTCTTAGGTAATTATCAGAAACATACAAACCAATGCTCATCATAATCTCAGGATTATCGACAATACCGCGCAACAATCGATAAAAATGTGCACTCAAATACACATTCCTTGATTTCTTCTAGTCTCTAAACTGTTGTAGCCAAGAATACCCTGAAGAAACGCGGTCGGGTAGAGTCAAGGATAATACCCGCACTCTCTCATGTAGAGATATCTTAGAAACTTATTTTGGATTTTCTATATCACAAGAGAGTACTTCAGTTCATGTGGCCCCCAAATCATCGAGCCCCTCTCGAGTCTACTTCGCACCAAGGAGTTATAAAGTGTTCTCAGTACGCGGGTATTTTCGAAAACCCTGGCAGTACGCAGAACAAATCCTAACATCTTAAATGCATTACCACTGATTGCCTCCATATGTTCATGAAATGTCAGGGTGCTCACAAATCTAACGCCCAGATCCTTAACATTCGATGTTCGTATCAAATTCTGGTCTTTCATTTCGTAGCGAAAAAATAGAGTTAACACGAGGTTACATCACTGCGTGAAATTTTTTTTTCTTCCACAGCCTTTTAAGAATTCAAAAGCACATGATGACAATTCTAACCAGACGAGACATAACACAACTTGACCTTACATTTATTAATAAACCGTAATACATAAGAAACTCCCAAGGATAAATCTAGTGCGTCTAAATTGTCAAAGTGAAGTTATCTACAGTGAATCGGACATTCGTATTAAAAAATAACATCGATTTGAGATAGCCATATTAAATAAATTATCGAAGCTAACCGATGCTTCAATTAGTTTATGCTAGTGAACGTTGGAATTGAGTCTGCCTCGTACTGTAATTATTGACATGGCACATAAAGAGTACGACTGATCCTCTTACCTTTATGTAACAAATGATCGAATTACGCTTAATTTTTTAACGGCGTTTCCATTGCTAGATGCAAAAGGGGAAATAATAAATAATTTGGTACATGTATTATACTAGGACACTGTGATGCAATAACTTCAAAATAACTTACAGCTTTTGACTCATCCATAAATTCATAATTATCATGACATTGCATTAATTTATTGTGTACTTATTATTATTTTTAAACATGTGTTACCCGTATTTATATCATGTCTAGACGTTGTAATAATAATATTGTTCACAGGTTTAATAAATTGTATGTTGAGAATTTTTCATCACCGCGCAGCGCCAGCGTTTGTCCAAAAAAGTATTCGTACGTAGGTAAGTATTAAGTATACCATGACATAACCAAAACTAAGTCTAAGCCGAGTGCCCCGATTACAATGAGAAAGTAACAAAGTTATCTTCTACTGTCTAAAAAGTTCAATGGAATTTTCTGTCTGAAAACATGAATTTTCATGCATTCGTATTTTTTAAACATATTTCATTACAGGTTAATGACAAGGTTTATTAAAAGTTTTATACAAATAGACCTTTAAATATGTGATAAGTTTTCATAGTCGGTTAACAATGGTTATGCTATATTATGATTAGCACATTTACTAGGTTGAGGCGTTAAAATTTATTTGCTACCTACTGGACCTTGGTTAAGATGTTGCAATTCCTACCGTGGGTACCAATATTGTCTCCGGCCCAAGAATAATGTATTGACATTAGGGTCTCCGGACGTTGTAAAAACGTATAAAAATTGTGTTGCTGATTGTGATCAACAAGTAAATCGATAACATGATCACGACGCGGTAATAGAAAAGGGTGTTTATATTTGTAATTCTCGTTAGAGTTTCTCTAACGACCACTGACACGAACAAAACACTTCAAATTTTTAATAAAATATAAACACATTTTTGCAGAGAAAAATAGATTTTCTTCATAGGTAACTCGGTTAACGTCCTTTTGTAATCGGGGTTTTAGAAACATCACAGAAATAAGTTTTTACCCATTATCCTTTTTGTGACTAAGCATTGAACGTGTGTGTAATTTGTCACTTTTTTATCATCACATTTCGTTTACAGTGATGTTAAATAAAGAAATTTGAAACTATAATGGGTGTTTTTTTATTAAACTTACGGCAATAAATGACATGATTATTTTCCTTCCCACGTCCAGTGGTATATAGGGCACTACATTGGCATGCCAATAACTACTGTTTGAATCCAGACGAGGAACTATAAAATATTGCATTTGAAAATCACTCGTAACGCATCGCAGATAAAAGTTCTTTCCATCTGCGAGGCGGACTTATCTCCTCTCATTTTCCCTTTTCAAGATTTTTATCTAAAAGCAGCCACTGCATTGAGTCGAAAACACTCGTCCTGGATTCTGGTTCTGTATCACAAACAAAACTGTATTATTTATCTGCCCAGACGCATAAACAACGTAAATATAATACATTGCATAACTCCATTACCAACATTTTCATTACCTCCTAATATTAAAATTACTTTTTACTTATTAACTTTCTAAATGACTTTAAAACTTGGAGCGCAGTTTATTGAGCAAGTTCATCAATATAAATATTTAGGATGCTGGCTGAATGATAAATGGGATCACTCACAAGAGATCAAAGTCAGAATAGAGGTGGCGCGAGACTGATTTTTCAGAATGCGTGACCTTCTTTGCAGTAGAGACTTTAATTTAGACCTCCGAATGCGCATTACTCGATGTTACGTCCTCTCACTACTTTTTTTACGGCATCGAAACGTGGACACTCACCCAAAACACTTCAAAAAAGATCGAAGCCTTTGAAATGTGGTGCTACAGGAGGATATTAAAAATCTCCTGGGTGGATAGAGTCCGAAACGATGATGTTCTCCGACGGATGGAAAAAGATGAAGAGGTACTAAAGACCATAAAGAAAAGAAAACTTGAGTACTTTGGGCATGTGATGAGAGTCGAAAAATATAAAATTGTACAAGTCATTCTACAGGGAAGGATTGAAGGGAGACGCAGTGCAGATAGAAAGCGCATCTCTTGGCTTAAGAACTTGCGCGACTGGTTCCATTGCAGCACTTAGTCCTTGTTCAGGGCAGCTGCCAATAAAGTAAGAATCGCAATGATGATTTCCAACCTCCATCGGGGAGAGGAACCATAAGAAGAAGAAGATTACTTATTTTTCCTTCAAGATATTCAGTGGAAGACTAATTTTATTTAAGATTTTAAGTTCATTTTATTCGTTAAGTATCAAAACTATTTCATCGTTAGAGGAGTACCAACTGATACGAATCTTAAATTTTTCGTAAGAATTTTAAGTTCTAAATAATAATTCTCATATATTTCTTAGTTTAATTAAAAACGCCCATAATCCCTCACTTGTTTTATATTTTAGAGGTCATCTCAGTTAGCCGTTCTCTATTTTCAGATAAATAATTGGTGTCCAGATTCTAATTCAGATCTAAATGTTGGAACAACCGTTGTTAATCAACTTCAATCAACATTAATCATCCTCGTTTAGGAAGATATATACCTATTCTCACACTTCCATACATACATCTTGTCAAATAAATTTTAATTACACATTAGTTTTGCACCAACTAGCATATAAATTTACGGCTTTATAGAAAAAGTATCACATAAATTCTAAGATCACACGCTTTGCTCATTTAAAAGTACTTTGATGTTAATATTTTGAAAATATTATAATATCTAGGTGATGCAATAATTTTTCATCAGCTTGTTTAATTTTTAAACGAAATTCTATGCTGGAGTTGATTATTTGTAAAGTTGCTGAATGTACTGAATGTATTGTGTGGTTTATAAATTAATACGACGAACGACGTTTCTTCTTCTTCAGCCTTGTTCTATCCACTGCTTGACAAAGGCTTCTTCCAAACGTTTCCAATCCATTCTATTCCATGCATTTTTCATCCATGTTCTACCGGCTATCAATGTCGTCAACCCATCGTTTTTGTGGCCTTCCATCACCTCTTTTGTTTGCTCATGGTCCTGTCACAATTTTGTCTTTACGACGTATATGTATGTAACGCATATGTATATAAATGTATTCAAAGGTGGATTTTCCCACACTTCTTCTTTTCAAAATAGATGGCATGGAAATTTCATTCATGACTTCAGTCAAAAACTTTACCATACATAAGCATTTAGGGAAGCACGATCAGATCAACGAAGTAAGTCGTAAACTTTATGGCAGTTTGCACTCACACAAAAGATTGCAGAATTTCTCGCCAAGCAAACATTAGTCCTGACCTTATTTCTTCAACTCCTTAATTAATCCAGTAATTCTGAATTGCTTGATAAGTAAAAACGATCACAGAATGTTTGTTTACGTTTAATCTTTAATCTTTGCTAATTCGACCACATTACCGAATATCGCACGCAACTACACTGGCTCAGAATCAGGCATAAAAGAAACATTCACATTCTATAACTTCTTTAAATTTTTTTCAATAATCCCACTTCACCTGTTTATCTGAGAGAGCTCTTCCAACCTCTATCACAGCATGGGCTAACTCTTCGTTCTATTAACGAGAGAGCACTTTAAATACTCATTCACCGCTCTATTTTTTTTTGCCTTCTGTTTCACAGTAGTAGCTTGTCGAGTATTTGATAATCTATCTACTAATGTCAGAGACGCCCCTTCTTTATTTACATTCGAATTATGGATGAAATGTCAATTCCTGAATATTTGAGTTTTTCCTTTCTCCTCCTTCTTGTTTTCCCTTTCTAGCCCCTCCTCTTCATACTATAGTGTAGATGTTAGGTCAATTTTAATTTCTTAAAAAATAAACATGTTTTTCAATATTTTATTTTAAAATAAAAAATATTAGAATATCCCAATAATATGTTCATATACCACTGATTTTCTCCAATTGAATGGTTTGGGAAGGTGGAAAGAAATTGCCTTAAGGCAATATGCCCGCCCTTATGCATAAGTATGTTATTTCAAATTGATTAACAGTTTACATATTTACAAACTTATTGTGGCTTTTTAGGCAGTAATAAGATCAGTGATCAGTAAGACATAATAATTTACACATATGAAAAAAATTGTAAATTATAATACATTATACAGTTACACTACAGAGATTCACTATGCCAAAAAATATCGTTATTTACACTTTAAAAAAAATAGAATAGAAATTATACAAACAAAGTTACAAAAATAATTTCATAATTATAATTCAGCCATCATTTTTCTCTTCAAGGCGCCAGACTTTGGAATGAGCTAATTATTTATATTAAAAATGCATTTTTTGGCCACTTTCCAAAAATGCCTAAAACAAAATTATTTATCCATAAAACTGTAACCTCCCCTATTTTATTTTTTTTCTATCCAACTCTTTCCAAACTCAGAACCTGATCCCGCTTTCCTTTATATTAATAAATTAATCTATCCAGTATTTTTTCATAATAAATTTATGACATGTGTTCAAGCTACTAAAAAAGAAGTCTTCTAAAAACAGGTGTAGTTTGAAAATAATTACGTGTACTTTTTTTAGGCTAAATGTACAATTTCGACCAATTTTTATTTAGAGGGGATTTTTTTTGGTTGGCTAGAAGATATTGCTGTTTGAAGTGCATATGTTCTTGTACTTGAAGTTTTAAATAAAAAAATAATTCAGAAAACTTCGGACTTCGACGTAAACCGACATCGCCAAACTGGTGAGAGACTGCTCAAATTATATTACAGAACAAATAAAAGCAGTGGGTGTAAATTATGATTTTATATAATTATACTTCTCGCAATACTAAAATTCTAATATGGAAAATATCAAAATTTCTCGTCAATTCGTAGTATTAGTACAGTAGCTTTATCTAAACAATTATAATATTGGAGCTCTGCGAATATATCTATGTGTTCTGAATATGTAAACAGCCTTTCATCCCCTGGCTTTTGAAATGTAGGTCGCTCCAAATCGTAGGCATTATACTACATACATAATAATATTATCCTCGAAATTGAGATACAGAGATAATATTTTGTTTCCAAGCGAAAACAAATGTTTATTTTGATGTTTCTGAAAACCGTTATAAATAATAATAGTCATTTTGAGCCAGAAAGCGCGAACGTTGCTTATCATAAATGTTTACTTAACAATATGTCTAGTTAACACATTAATTTCTGTCTACGTCCAATTCGAATCGACAATGTACTGATTCATACGTGTCCCAAACCCTCTATTCCCAGTCTTTGCATTAATCTTGAAAAGTGTGATAATATCAAATATTTAGGTGTTTATATTGATAAATGCCTAAGCTGGAGTTTCCACGTAAAGTATATTACACCTAAACTAAGAAAAATGAATTTTATTTTTAAATCACTTCGCGACATAATCGATTGGTCATTACTTAAAAGTGTTTACTTCTCTTTTTCCAATCTACGGTGACTTATGGAATTATTGGATGGGGGGGTAGCGCAGCTAGCGTATTGGATCCAGTTTTTAAAGTACAAAAACTCGTGCTTAGAACAATGAAAAAAGTACCTTTTCGCTATCCTTCAAAAGAATTGTTTGATAATTGTAAAGTTCTAGATGTGCGACAGCTATTTGTCAAGGAGGCACTTGTGAAGTTCTGGAAATCTGTAGATAAAGTCAGGACACAGCAAAATATACAGACCCGATCAGCGGGAAGGATTAATTACCTTGGCCCAACCACTCACTTGAAGCTAGCTCAAAGAAACTTTACCTTCCTGGCTCCGAAATTTTTTAATCAACTTCCGGCAGCCATAAAAAACTCTACAAGTGCCAATGTATTTAAGGAAAATGTTTGCAATTGGTTGCTACGCATCGATAAGAACGATGTTGTCAATTTTTTTAAAGTATGAAATTAGCAAAAACTTACAAATCTGCTTTCCTTCCATACGCTTTTACTTTTATTTGCTTTTATATATATTGATAATTTTTATGTTTTTCTTATTATGTATTTTTGTATAATTTAATTTAGTACGTACTATTATTTGGCGTATGATTTATTGCTCCTATTCCTTATATGTCTTACTAAAATAGAGTGAATTTTTAGAAACATAACTCAATTATCATTTCAATTATGCTTTTTAATATTTCAATTTTTCAATTATGCATATTTTGTGTTATTTTTTTTAATACTACTATATTTTACTATTATTTTGTTGATTTTAATGATACCACTATTTTGTATATTTGATTATGTCTGATTCTTAATTTGTATAATTTATATTTTAAAAATTATTTCTGATTATCTTTTTTGCATTGTATTCTTTGGAATTTGATTATTTAATACATTTACCTTTTTTTCTAGATTGTGATTCTATGTCATTATAATTTGATCTAATTAATTTTACTATGTATTTTTATTGTTATTTATTGTGGCTTGACACGGGCATAGCCTAAAAAGCCATAATAAGTTCATAAATATTTAATTTTGTAATTTTACATGAATAAATAAATAAAAGTTTGTCCAAACTTTTGTAGACAAAATACATGATTTCACCCCATAGGGAATTATTAAGATTAAAACATTGCAACAGAGATGGAGAATATTTTAGAGAAGGTTAAATTAAATGTTACGACGAAGATACTTAAAATATTAATTCTAATATACAAATTGATTCGATTTTACTTTTTAGACAATTGAATATAACTGTGTTAACTTTAATCCTGGCCCGGAATTACGAGTACCATTGCTTCAGCCATGTTTTGCCTTTATTAATTATTATTATATTTCTTTTGTTACAGCTAGCACCAACTTAGTAGGGAAATTTACACAAAGTGTCCGTCGAATCGTTCAAGACGTTAAGGATGAAGGAACCTCAAGTAAGTTTTATTTTTTTTATTGCTTTGATTTTTCTTTTTTATTTGAAAATTTATTTTTAAACCCATACGGGTTGGATTATTACATTCATTTTAAAGAAATAATATCTAATCATACTCCGTTATTGATTACCACTGTAATTAGGCCTCCTGGCCTGTTGTGGTGCAAAAAAAAAATTAATAATAATATTTTTTACATCTTTCGGAAAAAAAATATCGGAGTGTTTTGTTTCTTTTTTTTTTGCGCCACAACAGGCCGGAGGCCTAAGTACATTTGTGAATTACATCACAGAACACACAGGCTTGAGAAAAATCACATTTTTATTTTTTGTGTTCTCACCGGGAATCGAACCCGGAACCCTTCATGTGTGAGTCAAGCGTCTTGACCAATTACAGTGCTGAATTACATCACAGAACACACAGGCTTGAGAAAAATCACATTTTTATTTTTTGTGTTCTCATCGGGAATCGAACCCAGAACCCTTCATGTGTGAGTCAAGCGTCTTGACCACTACACCACGGAGGCCACGTTTCGTTTGGTCTGGTATTTTATTGTAGAATTTTAGTCCCTGGTTTATTAGTCTCGACTGTCCTTGTTTCGTTTTAGAAGGTTGTATATGATAATTTTCTGATATTCTTGTATTGTGTCGATGTTGACTACATTTTTTTTCAAGTTTAAGTTCTTCGTCTACAAATACATCAGTGGCCAATTTATGGATAAATTTTAATGATTCTAGTTAAAAGAGTTCAGTTATTTTTAATTGCTTAGTTTGTTTAAAAAGTTTTGTTATTGTTAAATAGGAAAGGTCATATACTAATATTATGTATAAATATTATGTATCTTTTTTGGGTGATACCGTGTATGTTGGATTCGATCCGACGTTTCGGCTACCATTGCGGGAGCCATCTTCAGGGAAAACTGTGTGTTTTATAAAGAAATGTATGTGTTTATGTACTAGTAATTTGTACCGTGTCACAGTCAGCAGTAGGCACATTTCTAGTTTTGTAGGAAATAATAATTATGTTTATGTACTAGTAATTTGTACTGTGTCGCAGCCGGCAGTAGGCACATATCTATTCGTTTTTGTCATGTGTAGTGCTGGGAACCATGTTGAATTTAATTTAAGCCCGTCGTCATTGTTTATATTATCTGGATGTCTGTGTATTTCAATTGCCTCTTTTATTATTCGTGCACTATAATTACTAGGTTTATGTAGAATTTTTGGTTCAAAGGCGAAAAAATGTCCTGTGTCTATAAAGTGTTCCGCTATTGCGGATTTGTCTGGATGCCCAAGTTTACACGCTCTTTTGTGTTCGTCAATTCTCTTCTTTGCTGTGCGTCCTGTTTGTCCACTATACACTTTATCACATCCTTGGCAACTTAGTTTGTACACGGCTTCAGTTTCTAGAGGATTTTTATCTTTTGGGTTTACTAAATGGTCTTTTATTTTTCCCACAGTCCCAAACGTTGTTGCAATATTTTGTTTCTTCATCACTTTGGCTATCCTGTCAGTTACATTCTGTACATATGGTAGGTATGCAGTCCCTCTAGTAATATCTTCTTCCTTGTTCTTCTTTGTCCCTTGCGATTTAATAATGTTGTCAATTTGTTCCTTCTTATATCCATTATGCTCCAATGCATGTGAAATTTTGTTGAACTCTTCGCCCTTTTTGGAATCTTCGCATATTCGAGTCGCTCTTGTTAGAAGTGTATTTATTAATCCTTGTTTTTGGGCTGGATGATGATGTGAATCAGCGTGTAAGTACCGATTCGTATGTGTTGGTTTTCTATATACCGTATTTTCATATACTAACTTTAATATTTTATTTTGCTGTCTTTGTAGTCTGTTTATGTCATTTTGTTATCATGTTCCCCATAGTAGTTATCATAAAACATATTTTAGTTTTTACATAGGCTTCATACATTATTTTATTTTTTGTTTTCGGAACAAAATTTTAGATTTTTACAAAAAGATTCGATAATGTCGCCACTTTGCTAATTAAATTGCTGATATCAATTTTCCATGTCAATTGTCTATCTATTGTTAGCCCTAAGTATTTAACTTGTTCGATTCCAGTTAGTCGTTCATAATTTATTATAACTTTTTTTTCTAGATTAGAAATTGATAATATTACATTTTTTTCATGAAGTGTAAGTAAGTTTGTGTTTGTACATTTATTCAACATAGTCAGGTCCTCGTTTATGTCATTGTTTGTTAATACGTCTGTTTGATTTTTATAGAATAGTGCAATGTCATCGGCATACATAACATTTACTTCATTTGTTCCTGACCATTGAAATTTGTTTAGAATATTATCACGAAGCTTGACGTCTCAACAACCAAGGTCAAACACGTCGCGTTTTTCTTGCAACGTATTTTTATTAAATTTCTTTTTTACAATAATGCATGAAAACATTTCTTCAGAATAACCATATTGATTTTAAAAAAATATTCAAAATCCATTCCATATGTTTTTATCGGTAGTCGTAGAATGTGATATTTCCCTATTCATAGAATCTTCACCGTACACTGGGTAAGTATCGCGAGAAGCTTTGGCAGCTTTATTCCCTCAATTGAACGCGAACAGCAGGAGGTATCGAAAATGCTTCTTTTCATATTCTTAACATTCCATTTTGAAGGCTTGCAATGAAACAAAATAATACATTTAACGTAAGAGCAAACACAATATCCCACAGAGCAGAAAACTTTCTTTCGAATGACGTATAATCTTTTATCATTTTGTTTTACTTTGGGTAATCATTTTTCAATTTGGACAAAAACGGACACAACGTATGTTCATCATCATCATCATTTCTTTTCCGCACCTAATGGTGCAAAGGGCACTGCATTGGTACACCAATCACAGCGTATCTAGATCATTTTTTGTTACATGAAGGTAAGATGATCAGTCTTACGCTTTAGGTATCAGTCCAGGGACTATAAAATATTATTGTGTGAAAACACCCTTTAAAATAAAAATTTCATGTCAACCATTTCGGGAATCGAACCAGAGACCTCTTGCATTGTAGGCAAACGCGCTGACCAATACAACACGAGGACGATAACGTATGTTTACCCCTAATAAATTATAAATTTCATAAATATATTTATATATATATATATATAGTGTCCTCGGCACGGGTAACCCCAGTGAGGTAACATTATTTTTATTATCAATAATAGTTTATAATGGAAAAAAAAATGAATGAAAAGATAAATAAATATGTATGTATATAAATTATGTGTATTTATTTACTTTTAAGTTGTTTATTACACATTTTTTGAGACATAAGTCCTATCTCCACTATAGTGTTTTTGTTTGTAAGTTTTATGTTTTATATGTATTTATGATTATGATATAATTATGTTTAATAAGGTATGTTTCAAAATGACATAAAATGTCTCCCTCTGAACGGGACACCCCGGTGAGTAAAAAAGTAATAGATAAATTGTTAAAGAAAAAATAAATAAAAATAATTAGTGGAGCACATATAAGCACATTCTTATGTGTGCTCAAAAAATAATAAAAAACTAGTATTTGTCGGCTTCGTGGTGTAGTGGTCAGCATTTGCCTGCCATGCAAGAGGTCTCGTTCGATTCTCGACATAGTTGATGAGAAATATTTATTTGAAAAAGTGTTTTAACACTAGATCATTGCAGATTATTGGCACCTGAAGCGTAAGACTGATCATTTTTCCTTCATCTAACAAAAATGATCAAGATACGCTGCGATTGGTGTACCAATGCAGTGCCTTATGCACCATTATGTGTGGAGTTAGAATGATTTGATGAATGAATTAACTTTTATATTTTATTTATTTAAAATAAAAATATCTTTACTGTCTTAAAACAAGGAAGCAGTTTAATACAAAAAAAAACTATGTAATAAGAAAAACCTTTGTCCTAAACCGGATCGATATGACAGCGTAGTGTAAATTAGATTTTTTTAATGTGTTTTTGTGGAATTCCTTATTTTCCTTATTATTGCATACATCCGCCTTTGAGACATTAATTGGATTCCACTTGCAAACTTATTAAAAAGTACTTTTTGTTTCCGGTTAATATTTTCCTTTGGAGAATATTATGGAAATGGGAAAGGAACAGTCTTGATCTGACGACAGATGTAAGTGATTTCATTTTAAAGTCATTCCAACTTTAATAATTTTTAGTAATCTTCTTTTAAACCAAAAATCCAAATTTATAATATGTGAAAAAATTTCCAACCACATAAAATAACTTTTTTTACAGAAGAATCAATGAAAGAAAACTGTATTTTAATTTTTTATTTAAATTATGTAGGAATCACGCCAAAATAGTAAATATGCAAGAGATTGTGGTGCCTCAATCAACAAGATTCTTAGTATGACGGCGGCCTCCGTGGTGTAGTGGTTAAGGCCCTTGACCTATTCACGGAAAATTCTGGTTTCAATTCCCGGTGAAAACACAAACAAATAGTAGTTTTCAAGCCTGGGTGTTCCATGCTGTAATTTACCACAGTGATTGGGCCTTCCGGCCTAATGTGGTTTAAAAAAGCATGTATATATTACGGTGAAAATCACTGTTTCATCTACATATTTTTTGTCGACCTTACTGGTAGTCGAATCCGGAGCCTCATGCATTGTAGGCAAAGTTCTAAGCAACCACGAGGCTGACTAATCTCCACTCGATTAGTGGCCGGGAACAAAAAATATTTTTTAATTTTAGACTGAATTTTCTAGCATGTAAATCTCGCCACTAAACCTTTCCTACAGCTAACACATAAACAGATATGAGCTCAGAGTAACAATTTTCTAGAGAAGCTTTTAAGCTCTATTGCGTAGAACAAAAGCGTTCCAAATGTTTAGTTTGGTTTTAGTTTGGTTTTTAGTTTAAAAACAAACGTGTATTGGACGGTTTCCTAAGTACCTACGGCCCGTTGTAGTGCTGTAGTATGTAGCTAACTTCGTGGTCAATAATCATAGAACGGGTTTTCTCCGTATGGCGACTCTATTGATATAAGTTTACCTTATGAGCGTAGGAAAGATTAGATGCCGTTCGGTCTTCCTGCTAATAAATATTGTCTTCATTATTAGAGTTAGCGTGGCACTTCTTCTTGAATGCATTCATATTATTTCAATCCTTCATAGTTTTATTTTAATCAATAAACAAATAACCATTAAATTAGAACAATTATTAACAACAAAGCATAAAGTATCATAAAACGATTACTAATGATCATCAAAATTTTCATGGATCCACACTTTTATTGCCACTTACAATTTTATTAAACTTTTTACAACCCACTTTATCTTCTTTATTAGAAATAATGTATCTTTTATATTTCGCGTCCATAAAGTAGGTACATATTATACCAGAGAGTGAATTTTATATTATGCTACTCGTATCTTACAACTTTTCCGACATTTTCTATTGGGATATTAACTATGTAAAATATAACATTGCTTTCTCTTATCACAATAAAATACTGCCTGAGGTCATTGACAAAATGTTTCTGGTATGAAAACTACAGTTTAGTCCGGTTTTTTGCTATGTTAGACAAATAACACAAATTGGAGATTTGACTATTGGTAAAACAAATGTTTTCATTTCTGGGAAAATTTATTTTTCGGTTTTCGTTTTATCTTTAAATTATTTTTATGACGTTTCCAGTTTTTGTTTAATGTTATCAATGGCTGTGTAAAAATAATGCAATATTGGGTTTTATGCAGATCAACTTTAAAAAATAGTTTTTATGTCGAGGAATTGCGTTTATAACAATAAGGTATTGTCCAATTTTTGGCGAGGATTCAAAATTAATATTATTTCATTATTTATTTATTATTCTTAAAACAAAAAAATATTTTTTATTTATAAACAAAGGCAAAATATTACTAATACATATTATGATACACAGTTAGAGAGGGTGAATCTAAAACTGTTAACGCCATCATAGAAAAGATCCACCTCTCTTGGTAGCCTGTTCAACAGACGGCCTCCGTGGTGTAGTGGTCAAGATGCTTGACTCACACACGAAAGGTTCCGGGTTCGATTCCCGGGGAGAACACAAAAAATTCAATGTGATTTTTCTCAAGCCTGGGTGTTCTGTGATGTAATTCACCACTGAAATTGGGCCTCCTGGCCTGTTGTGGTGCAAAAAAAAATGTGTGTGTAAAACCAACATCCTCCCACAGCCATAATCAACGGTAAATTTGTCTTGCATTCGAGAAGAACTAGTGGTCTGTGTTGCTTATCTCTTAAGTAGTTGCTCAGAACATATCATTTTATGCGCTCCAAAATGTTTTGATTATAAATTAACCCGTTCAGAAGTTTAAAGGCCGTCATAAGTAAGACAATGCTCTTTCTGGCCCGCAAACTTGTGATACCAAGCTTTTCTGGTCGTATCCAACGTTGCATTGAACACTGCAATTGGAAAACCGGGTAAAGTTTAACCTGGCTTTAAAAATCACCTCTTTTAATAATACAAACCTTTCATTCAAAACAACCTGTGTAAAAATAAATTGGTTTTGCTTTTCTCGGTAACCTTTAAGGCACATTCGCAGTTTACGAAATTCGTACAATTCGCGAAATTCTCTACACTTTGCCAAAAAGGGTAGGTACAGGATGATGGCACCGTCTATTTTCTATTTTTCTTATTCAAACGGCTTTGGCTGGCAATTTGCCAGGCAGTTTGTTCGCAAACTACAATCCAACAGGTTCTCAATTGCCATAAATTCTTATAAATAGATGTCGTTTTACCAGGCGCTCACACTGAAGAGGCGCAAGCGGTTAGCGAGAAAGAAAATCGCCTCCGCGCGAGTAAATGGACGTTAAGTCACTCACCGTATTAACATAATTTATGTTTTTGTTCTGTTGATTTTGGGAATATGCCAAAAATAGAGCAACAGGTTGATATTGAATTGTTTACAAAGCATACTTAGAAAACAAGGCAAATTGTATTTACGTTCATATGATCAATCAACATATTTCAATGTTTGGGACAATATAAACAAATAAATAACTGTGTTAGAATATGAGAATTAATTTTGATGAAGCTGGGGTGGTATTTTGAATATAATTCTGCGCGAAGAGATCGTTCTGTTGGCGTGTATTTAGTACGTAAATACGCGTTAAAAATGCGTTTTATACACGCGCTTTTGCGTACAGAATACCAGCCCAGGGTGTATAAGTCTGCTAGAACCCTCGTAACCATAATGTACAGTATGTCATTTTTCATATTTTATTTTACTATGGACCTTTTTGAATGAAAATTACGAAATGCTAACAAATCTGAGTTCCTCAGCTTAAACAGCAAAATATATTTTTAATTAATAAGTATTAAGTAATTAATATTTTGCAAGTTATAGGAAAAACATAATTATATTTATAATCATTTCTCCAATCTAATTAATATTTCAGTCAAGCCCTCTGCGACATGGAAAGGATTTTCGCATAAAAAGTATTCATTTCAGTTTTAATTGAAAATAATGTCAATTTTATTATTAAGGCACTAACTTTATGGTTATTCATTATAATGAATATACTCACCTATTCCGCATATACACAAACTAGGAAATAAATGTACCTCTCATATCGACATTTTTAACTCGAGTCTGTGAATTCAAATCATCTCTTTATAAATATTTTATGATGTTCTATAGTTACGATTATCTATTAATTGGCAAAAGCTACTTATGCTAATGATCTGCTGTTAACTCATTTCAAATTCATAATAATATTATACCGACTTTTTTACATCTCTTTTATGCTGATATACATGTATGTTTTTTTTTTCTTGTTATTTTTCTTTTTCTTTTTATAAATCAATGTTTTCGTTTTGTTTTTTTTTTTGTATAACTGAACTCATTATAATGTTATATTGTAAAACGCACTTGTGCCGTATAATAAATAAATTAAATAAATAAATGATAAAAAACCTAAAAACAACTTTGTGTTTCATCATTTATTTTTTATTTTTTCTAGTGACCGGTTTCAAAGCTATACAAGCTTCTTTATCAAGTTAAGTATACCATTTTTTATCAAGTTAAGTATACCTTGATAAAGAAGCGTGTATAGCTTTAAAACCGGTATGTAGAAAAAAGAAAAAATGGGAAAACAAAGTTGTTTTTTATACAAAGTTTATATTTGAAGCACTAACTTTGTGGCTTTTCATTATAATAAAATAAATAAAACAATTTTGTTTTTAACCACCAAATTAGTGGTTAAAAACAAAGTTGCTTTATTTATTTTATTAAAGTTGTTTTTATTTATTTTACTAAAAATAATATTATTCCTACCAGGCGGGCAGACAAAAGAAGAGGTAATCGAGACGAACGAGCGCCTCCGCGCAGTGCGTATAAGGCTTGATGATTCCTACGACACTGCCAAAAAGGCTCTCGTGAACCTGATGGCACGCTACGGGGATAGCAAGGCGCAGAGGAACATCTTCCAGCGATACAATCTTCTCAAACTCATGATCAAGGTAACGTATAATAGAACCTAGTAACCCAGGGTAAATCATGCGCTCCTGGGGCTCAATTATGAACGCTATTTTCATCAGTATATATTAAGACGGTATACTTTACTTCTGTACTATCTGTATCTACCTCGGTATGTTCTACCTACTTGTCATATCGACATCATACGATCGAAACAAACCAATTAATGACCGCAACAAGTTAGTCCGCGTTCCTTACGTCATTAACATTTAAAGTAGTTCTCATTTATATTTTAAATAGGCTTCTGTAATAAAAAAATACTTACTTCAAAGCGATTATAAACTCCAATGAGTCTCAATTCAAGAAAAAAAATGCTCGCTTGAACATGATTTTTATATGACTTTTGACATTTACCGTGACGGTATGCTTAACGATCGTCTGTCTTTATCTACCGAGCAATTACGCTCCTTTAACTTCTCGATACGTACACTCCGAAATTTCCGTAAAAGGCAACTCTCTTACGCCTATATACTCTTATATGTTAATAGGGTAGAATCTAGCGACATTATTTTTTGCATCTAACCACTCGTTTCGGAAACTGACAGTTATGTCAGGATTTAATTCAACTTCAAAATTTACTTATTTCTCTCTCATATTTTTAATGGGCTTTTAAGGTAAAAAAGTGCCAACTTCAAAACGATTAAAAATTTAAGTAAATCGTAATTAAAGGAAAAATTGCTCAGTGGAACAAAATTTTTGTTACTTTTAATGCGTAAATAAGCGTATCGAGGGGTTCTAGACCCGTCGATAAAAACCAATGTACTTACATCAAAACTTGATGGTGGGGGGATCGGTAGCGTATCTTAGTAATCGGTCGGGAGAATTTTATCTTAAACTACGACGTCATATTGAAGCAATGTCATTTAAGTGCGTAGATATGTGTACCGTGACGTGCGCTTCCCCTTGTTTCATATCGATGTACCCACCCAAAACTTGAAGGTGGAGGGTCGGTAGTGTATCTTCGCAATCGCTAGAGAGAATTTATCTTTAACTTAACCGTCAAGGTGAAGGTATGACGTATTTATCTTCCCATCATAATCGAAACCCTAGGATTTTTTTTATAGATAAGTCATGTTTTATCAGACTAACGAAGCAAATTGATTTGTTTTTAAAGGCGAAAAGTATTTCCATGGCTTCAAACTTTACACTGCCTTACAAAGAAAGAATATTATTTAAAACACATGTTTTCATATGATTATTTTAGTTTTTTTCTGTTTATTATATTAATGAAAATTGGGTTAATTGGATTAATTAGGTTTTTTTATTGTTATTATTATATTAAATTTGTTAAATAGCTAATTTTAGGCATGTTTCACATTTTGCAAAATGTTTCCCTCGGCACGGGACACCAGTGCAAACGGTCACTTTTTTTATAGGTAAGCTTTAATTTTTTCATAATTTGTACCTAACATACATATAAGTAATCTCGCAAATGAGTGGAGGCGTATGAAAAAAAAGTATATACAGGTACACGGATTCCTTTTCTATGGTTTTGTGTAAAAACAACTTCGTCTCTCCAGCTCCAGTTTCACCTGCTGGCAACAGAAGACGCAATACCTACTTATTTTTAATTAAAATAATTTTAACCAATAACCCAACAAACAAACAACAATAAATAACTTTGCGAAATATGTAGGTACATTCTCCATTATTTTAAGACAGTACATTTATGCAAAAGTTTAAAAAAATAAAATATGTTAAAAAAATAAGGATAATAAAATAAGTATATTCATCATTCTTTTTTGTTTAGCACTGATTGAAAACACTGTATATTTTTTTATAATTTACATTTTATACTGCAAATATTTTGGTACTAATATAAAATAAAGTAAACATTTTATTGTAAGACGTCACTCCCATTATGTACACAAAAAATGTTTCTTTTCTTTTACGATACATATTTTTTTTCTGAAAAATTAAAAAAAACAGTAAGATTAGATTAAAATTAATTTATTTATGCCAAAATACATCATTTTAACTTTACATATAACATTACATAACATAACAATAACATTCATTAGAAATATTCGCAATAATATTGGAACAAAAATGTCACGTGACCGTTGTGACCGCCGCGCCGCGCCGAGCCGCCAGCTTCGTGTCCTTCTAAACTGAGAATGAATAATGCAAGAAATTGACGACACCGAGCGAAGCGCTACTAGCTAAAACACGCGGACTAAAAAAACTGGCGTCATATGTCAACAGAATACTATCAAACGAAAATGGTCTTTAGGAAATAACGCTCGAAATGCTACTCTCCAAATAGAGAAGCTTTAAATAATATCTGTTATCTGCAAGTGAACTTATCAAGGAAAATATACGCACTGGGTTTTTTAATGTTAAAATACAGTATACATTTTGTATTGAAAAATAAGCTGCAATAATCGGAACCGGGCAATGCGCTGGGTGCGCATTTAGCAGCCTATATTTATTTTTTGAGGAAGATATAAACAGTGACGTTAATTTATAATAAATAAAGATTATTTTATTTATTCTCCTATAATTAAAACTACTCTAAAACATTATTATTGGTAGTGAAATATAATGGTAAGCTGCGAATAATCTATTACATGGACGGTTCACCCCTGGGGGACACCCCAGTGAGGGAACATTATTCTGTATAAAAAAAAATAATACAAACAATGTAAAAGTATAAATAAATAAATGTTAACACATAATATGAGTCGTTAACACTTCAGCTTAATGTTAACTTACTCCAATAAAAAAAATAAAAAACGTTTTTAACGGATAACTACTCTTCAATCATAATAAAAAGCAATGAGTTTCATATTTATGTAATTTACAATGAAAATCCTTTTTTTATGTTAAACAGGCACTGTCAGGTCTTTGGTGATTTTTTCAGATAGTATTTATTTTAATTTTTGTTAAAATCGTGTAACGTGTATATTATTAAAAACAACTTTTTTCTATTATTCATGTTTATGCATTATTTTGTTATGTTTGTGTATAGTCTACATATTGTTATCCATTGTCTTTTTTGAATTTGTTGTTACTATGTCATTTAACTGTAAATTGTAAATATGTAACATACTTTCGGCAGACATTATAATGTTTTCATGATTCGATGCAGAGGAAATTGCAAGCTCTAAAAAACAAATATGTGTTAACCCACTAATGGATGAATTATTAAGGACATATGTACAAATATTTTTATTTTATTTTGTAAACGTGTTTAAATCCAACATAACTGAATGATACAACATGAAAAAAAAGAATTATTATTAAAATGAAAAAAAACCTTAAATGGCTTTGAGTCAATGTATATACAAGGTGTTCATTAAACCTTGTCACATCTGAAACCACGATGATCAGTATGAGCAAGAAGACATATTGGCACATGAAAAGAAATTTTTAGAATGAATAAAATTTAAAAAATATATAATATCAGAAAAATCAAATGGTTTCTGAATTCTGCAAGGGAAAAACAAGGAGGGGGGGAGGGGAAGTCTGATATGTCAACGCGCTCCCCTCGCTTCTCATTTGCAGAAGTAAGCAACCATTTGTTTTGTTTAATATTTTATTTATAAAAAAATTCTTTTTTCTAAATATGCTAATATGTCTTCTTGCCCATACTGATCATCGTGGTTTCGGATGTGACAGGGTTTAAAGAACACCCTGTATAACCATATATGGCTTCGTACGCATTCATGTAAATAGATAAAATAACCTAAAATTATATTGATTCGGCGACAAATCAATCATGATGTATGAAAATCTTTAAAGCAATTTCTTTGTCATTGAAAAACAAGTTAACGTGACATTTCTCACTTCGGTAAGGGAACGGCCGGTTGAGCAATTCTGGCATAGTTGTCGATTTTTCCACACTACCAGGGCGCACAGATTTCAAAGGCAGCTCCTGGTGTCTCGCTGGAGTTTTTCTTGATTTTTTGGTAGGTATTGGTGAATCAGCCAAGCTGGATGGAGTGTCATCTCAATCTGGTGGACTATTGATTCGGCTTGATGGTGACGCTCCATATTCCAAAACAATAGACGGACGACCACGTTTTTTGGATGCAATTTTTCCCGACATTCGCAAACGCTCTGAAATTACAAGTTTAAAATTATTCAGAGCCGTATTTTTATGTTTATTACTACGGCGCCATAGTTTACTATTTACATTTACTGTGCACAAATCAATCATGTGAAAAAATATATTTATACCATTGGCGAAATTGCTTTCATTTTTTTATAGTTGTCACTTACCTTTAACTATTTATTTTTCTTTGATAAATTTATTTATTTATTTACATACATAAGTTTACTGTACATTATTTCAGACAATAAGTCCCAAATCCATAAGCAATTATATGACACAGACACATGAGTATTTCAATGTAGCACTATTTTTGTAGAATTCGTCAAGCCGGGTGAGTCGCACATACTGTTCAATTATTATTGTTTCATTAGACTTGCCATGAACAAAAAAACATGTTCCATTTTACAAAGAATCACTTTTACTGATAAGAGTTTTTTTTTAATTTTATAATTTATTGCGTTGTAAAAAAAATTATAACATTACAAACCATATATGGCTTGGTATGCGGTAAAGGGTTAAGATAAGGTAATTTTTTAAAACTGTTTTTCATGCTCAAAACGATGATTTGGTTTATAAAAACAAGCTCTATAAAGTATTTTTATTTACTTTTTTATCTATGTTTAAAGGAATAATGACAGACAACTGGAACTACATATATAAACAACAATGCATACAAGATAATATAACAAAATATAACATTTCTAGACCGGTCACCCTTCACAGCATTCAATGTGTTACAAACAATTTATTATTAATATAAAATAATAATAAATATGTTGCTACTTGTATAAATTATTCGCCGAATCGGCATAACTCATATTGTCAATTAAAAGGAAGCCTTGCACGCAGAATGTGAGAAATATAAATAATAGCGCAAACGTGATTCTCGATATTTCCAAATCTGGCCACAAAGAATAATAATAGGCAAGAAAATTTCATCTATTTTGTAAAATAAAAGCAGGAGCTGGCGAATAATGGTAATTTATTGTTACAACTATGTACATGTTTTATCAATCCTATAAAATTTATTATTCACCTATTTGGGAATAAATTTTAATTGAGACAAACAAACAGTGGCCACTAAACATACCTACTTGCTTATAATAATATATTTATACTTGATTTCATTTACTTCCACAGAAAAAAAAATCTATAAAGATATTACAGAATTTAAAACTATTCTAACTTAAATGAAAAACATAACCCCAACAATACAACACATATAAATAATACAATCACTAGATCCTCAACACAAAGACAACCTAAACAAATACATTCTAATATCACCTTCGGACAAAGATTTTGAGTATTATGCAATTAAAATCTATAATCTACTTCTACTGTCTATTTAAACAATTAGAAATGAGAAAATGTTCAAATAGGCTATAAAACCATGGATAGTGGAGCTGGGTAGAAGTAAAATGGATTGTCTCATTCGCCCAAACGAATATTGAATAAACTGCTCCACAAATGTATAATTTATGTTATTTTTTGGTTATTTTGTTGTACGTTTTATAAAATAAATTATACGGGTGTACATACATTATAAATATATAAACTTTCTGAACATTTTGTTAAGTATCTCTGTATATTAAGTCTTCTTTGTTTATTTTCACATGTAAAATTTAAAAAAAAAAGTATATTGTTAAGTATCCTCGGCTCGGGTAACCCCAGTGAGGTCACATTATTTTATTATTAATCTTTGTTTATAATGGAAAAAAATAATTAATAAATTAATATAAATAAGGTTTTAGAAAACAGAAACTTCGCTGTTCAATTAAATGTTATATAATTTGTATCGCGTGTGAAAAAACATATTTTATATCTGATTTCCCGTAGCACTGAACATCCTCATTGTCGAGGGCATCGCAATATTAAATTTGCTAAAACTGAGATGCGTTAGTTAGGAAGTAAAATGTCTATTTATTATATGGCAATGCGGACAGTAGCAAAAATATTAATCGGGTTGTGGGCCTGTGGCTAGTGTTTCAGACTCAAGTATCAAATGTCTGTGGTTCGAATCCCACTCTACCCCAACTTGATTCCCATTTTCTAATAGTGAGTTATTTACAACTCGTTCAAAATGGCCCTCAAAATTAAATATTTGGGTAAATCATAAGAACGCAAATATTATAAAATACTATTAATATTTAAAGTATTAAATTTGTCCTCAAACATTTTGGTAAATGTTATTTAACATGTGTATATAACCACTTACTGACTTTTCTATGTCTACCGGTTTCGAGACGTATCCGTTTCTTTGCCAGGACACCAATTAACCAACTTACATGCAAAACCCACCATACACCTTCATCATAGTTGATGCACAAATATATATATATATATATTCATGTACATATTTATTTTATGAACGGATTTAGTCCATTCAAAAATGGCAAACACTAATCTTTATAATGCATACAGGCACAATTGAATAAAATACTAATAAAGACAATTACACCTAGGACAAAAAAAATATGATAATTAAATTAAACGAACTAATCGTAAAACAAAACAAAGCTTTAAGAATCATTTTGAAAAGAAACAGTGACACAAGTGTAAATTTTATGTTAAATTAATGAAAAGTACTAACATATAAGTAAATAATATTTTACAATACGATGATGTTTGTTTATTATATATATATTTATTTTTTAAAAAAAAAACAGAATTTTGGAAAAATATTGATCGAAGCCAACATGAACAATATCACAATACAAGAGAAAGGGAAAAAATCGTACTTCCATTTAGAAAAAAGGCAAAATCACAAAACTCAATTTTATATAAGGCTGTTAAATAATATAATATAATAGGAAAAAACATTACTGAAAAAAAAAAATAATTCAAGCAGAAGGTTAAGAAATTGTCTTAAATAACTTGTAAATGAAATATATGTACATTGATATTATTAGAGCACACATAAGAACATGTTTATGTGTGCCATATTTTAAAATTTAAAATAAAAAAATAACAAAATCAATGACTACTTTAAGACAAGATCTGGTCTATTTTAGTGATTGTCTAAATCTAGAAAGACTTACACCAAAAAAGTTCAGATCCTGTCTCGAGTTAGTTTAATTGGTGTCCTGACGAAGATACGGGTACGTCTCGAAACCGGTAGACTTAGAAAACTCGGTGGTTATATACAAATATTTCATAACATTTAGTAGCAGAAACTGTTTAAATTACTGCCTGTCCTGGCTGTAAATCATTTGGAAATACTAAAATTATTGTAACGGAAAAATCTTTAATGACACTTAAAAATCCCATTTTGTTCATGAAATGTAGGAAGGGAGTAGGTACGCAAAATGAGCCACTATCGTGTTCATGTCACATAAATTTAACAGTAATAACCCAAACAATTTCAGGAATAAAGAGGCGCATTTAAATTGCGTAATGGTTTTGTGGCTAACGCCATTTTCTGTGTATTTTAACGATTCCCAGGCAATATCGGCGCAAAATCGGCGCCTTGAATTTCCCAAACCTAAGATAAATTTTATCGCACCTAACGAGCGGTTACATTATTTCCTTTGTGGATAAGACGACTTTATTGGAGTTAACACAGTTTGAATTCTCTTTCTGTTTAGTAATGTAAAATGCTATTATAGTTTTTAATTACAAAAACTTATTAATCTCCACGCAGGAACATTTAAAAAAAATAATTGAAAAAACACATTTTGAATATTTTCTTTTTTTCAACCCACATAGGCATAGCCTTTGCGTATATTTACTGATTTAATCGGTTTTATGTTACAGTACGATTTTATAAATGTACGAATTTACATATACTGGTGGATTTTTTAAAGCTGGTGCGTTCTCAATACTTACACAAACGCCTTGTTTAGTATCTGTGAATAAGCTTATAGTATGACATCGCATAGTACGCTCATAGTATGACAAAAAAAATCTGTCTCTCTCACGCTCAGACGCGCTTATAAGCGTGACACGCACTACTATTGCTTTGTTAGTTGCTAATGATATGGTAATAAAATATACAGAGGATGCTTCTGCGTTCATTTGAATTTTGCTACGATTCTTAATAGTAAAATTATAATAATATGTATTCTATGTACAGGTATATGTATTAAACTATGGATTAAGAACACTGGTTTATAAATATATAATTTCATTTAATCAAATCATGTATAGGTCGATCTTTCGGAAAACCTACACCAAAATATTTTTAATGTACAGAGTATTGATTTCAAAATCTTAAATTATTAATATTAAATGTTTTTAAAAATCTCTTTTGGATTAGAGCGAAAAATACAATCACTCAAGAAACTGTAATATATTTATTTGTTTTTAAACAAGCATGTTTTTATTCAATATTTTAAATTCATTATAATAATAATTAATACAGTGTCATTAAAAAATGCACAGTACAAATTATACTGGAGAAAATATGTACACACACTAAACTTATTGATTAACAATAAAGATAGCACATTAATTTGGTTAAAATTTAATGTAACCTTTTTTAAAATCAACATCTGTAGATTTAAAATGCGTTTGTGTAAGTTTTGCGAAAGCGCTTTAGTTAAACAACCCGTACATACTTTCATCTATACAAACACATACATACATACAAATACATACACACATGCGTACATACACAAAAGAAATATTTTAGTAGTACTTGGCAAATAAATGCATGTCGCAAGAGGCAAAATAAGCAATTCACAATGGAGTCCTGGTCCCGACTCTGATGTATGGGTGCAAAGTATGGACTTGGGAAAACAGGGATGAAAGTAGGCTAAATGTTGTAATGCAATCTCTCGGTTGAATGTGTGGTAAAACCATGTACGATAGATGCACAAATATCGAGATCCGTACATTATGTAAAGCTGAGATGGGCATTATCGACAAAATTAAGAAAGGAGCTCTGCGCTGGTTTGGACATGTACAGCGAATGGACAGCGAAAGAACGGCCATAAATATTTACAATGCTCATGTTGATGGATGCAGAAATAGAGGAAGACCGAGAAAGACACGGCAAGACCAAATCCAACAAATACTTGAAGATGGACATGTAAAATGTCGGAATAATTTGCGCGCGTGCATGATAAGATGTTTGAATGTAGAGGAAGCGAGATCTGTATGCAAAGATAAAATTATGTGGCGTTCTATCCTCTCTTCTACCCTTACGGGGAAACGGCGTGATGATTTGTTGTTGTTGTTAAATATTTTGGTGTAAGAAACAAAACTTCGAAAAAATTCACCGTACGATTAAATTAGCATATTACAACAGAGATGAAGAAAATTTTAGAGAAGGTAATGTAGAAGTCTTAAGGCTTAAGACGCAGTGTGTAAAGTGGCCACTAAAACCAGCCAATGGACAGATCATAAGCCCTGTAGATGCCTAAACTTCTATATTACCTTCTCTAAAATGTTCTTTATCTATGTTGTAATATGTTAATAAACAGCTCCCCAGGGAGTTGAATCGAGTCCTTGTCTACAAAAATTTGGACAAACTCAAAACTTTGTACGATTAAATGGTCTAATTTTTACTATATGTAAGAAAACATTATTTATATCCAATTCCCCGTAGCACTGAACTTCTTCATTGAGTTAAACCCCCCTTTTAGCCAGTTGTGGTGCAAAAATACTGATAAAATAAACGCTCAAATTAATTTAGGCGTCTCTGTTGCTTTTCCAGGATGTGATTCGCCTGGAGACGCAATACTGGACCCTGGTGGACATCCCCAAGCAAGAGAAGCAGGAGACGGTACCAGCTTTCGTCTTGCGCGCTTGCGCCATCATGGAGAAGTCGCAAAAGTCGGGGGAAGGGGTCAAGACCTCCACTAAACTGGCTGAGGAGGCGGCCGACCGCAGGGAGAGGATAGAACGCCTCACTGGTACTAATCTTTATAAAAGTATACGTTATTTGGTTACGATGTAAGTATTGCTGACTTTGAAATTCCGTGCCGAGGAGGGATACGTCCCATATGTACCGTGTAATTGTTTTTTTAAATTTATTTTATTCAATTTTTACATATTCATTACAGCAATTTACAATGAATTATTAATACAACAAATTAATTGAGAAGTAAAAGTATACATATATTTTTATTATTTTTGCTGGTGGTTCATCTAAACTGCCTAACTAGGGATAGCTTCCTCGTTCTAAGGCAGTAAATAATGTATTTTATAATAATACTAGCTGACCCGATAAACGTTGTCCTGCCCGAACGTTAGCTTGCCTATTATTACCTTGGAAAAAGACTTTTCATTGATAAGTAGGTACTTAGGTACTTGTTTGTGAGTAAATTCCAAAACTAAAGATTGTTAATATTCAAATATTGAATTTAAGTAGGTACCTAGGTACTTGTTTATGATTAAATTCCAAAACATAAAATACATATTTTTCCAAAAACTGCATTTTTTGCAAACGTCGAACTCCGGTCTCCTCACCAACAGAGGGTTGTACTTATGTAGGAATACGGTATTTTAAAATTTATTAAATTTAATATTATTTTAGTATTACCAAAAATCCAGTAAAAAGAAATAAATGGGTAGAAATTATAAGGAATTTAAGGAAAGAATCTGATTGAGATCCACAAAAAACAAATGCTGATTGTAAACATTCAAAAACAAACTTTTTTTATGCACAAAAAAACAACATCTTTCAATTTTTGTGTAAATGAAGATAATATTTTTTGCGTATAATAAAGAATAACTTAACTTTAGAGACTTATCAGCAGTATTAGTGGTGTAGTGGTCAAGACGCTTGACTCACGCACGGAAGGTTCCGGGTTTGATTCCCGGTGAGAACACAAAAAATTTAAATGTGGTTTTTCTCAAGCCTGGGTGCTCTGTGATGTAATTCACCACTGTAATTAGGCCTCCTGGCCTGTTGTGGTGCAAAAATAAAAAATGTAATTAAATAATTAAATGTAATTAATTCCTAACTCCAAAGGTCATAGTAATCTGGGTCGTCTGCTACCATTTTGCTTACTTATCTTCTTTGTTCTCTCTGGTAAAGACACCTACTCAGGGCTCACCTAGCTTAATAAGTATGTTTTCCTTGTTTGGAACTTTCTGGTACTAACGAACGCCTTGGCTGTCACCCCGTAAGATCATGTTATATTGATCGGTCTCTGCCATCTAGTCGCTAACCTAATTTGGTTCAACCGGGTACTTTGGCCAGACGTATAATCTGATCACTCAGATCCCTGTATGAAGGCTGGCTGTTAGACACTTTCATTAACTTCTGAATACGGTGCGAGACATAAGTTACTAGGAATATATAATTTGGCTGTCCGAAGCACTAGGTGATTCGGACACCCGGACACGAAATCACCCCCTGTCTTGAAACAATAATTTCGCCGCCTCTCAATATCTAAAGTCAGTGCTTGTCAACCCGTGTAACCAACGATATTGTATTTCTTTAATTTCCTAGTGCTTGTACTATATGTAATCTATGAACTGAATCAATAAACATATTTGAAATATAACCATACTTGTTACTTTATATATTTTTTGCAGCGTGTGAAATCCAGTGTAATTATTGAAACCAAAAAATGAAATGTTCAATTAAATTTGCAGATATGACTACAGTCCAAATCGAAACTGAAAACACTCAGATGACAAACGATCTGTACCGCTTACTAAAGAAGTATTCTGGTCTGAGGAACCTCATACGAGAACTCAAGGTAACAATCAATTATTCCATTATGTATATATTTTTTTTTTATTTTTATTTTTATTTTTATTTTTATTTTTTGCACCACAACAGGCCAGGAGGCCCAATTACAGTGGTGAATTACATCACAGAACACCCAGGCTTGAGAAAAATCACATTTAATTTTTGTGTTCTCACCGGGAATCGAACCCGGAACCTTCCGTCTGTGAGTCAAGCTTCTTGACCACTACACCACGGAGGCCGCCTATATGATACAATATGAAAGGGGAAGTGGGGTTACTGATTGCATTGAGAGTAAATGCGGGAAACAAAATGAAGGGCACACAAACCACAGTATTTGCTAATAAAAATATGTAAACGAAGCTAGACTGCCACTGCTCAATGGAGTTTTAGTCCCAACACAAGGCTTATGTGTGGAAGTGAAACATGGAACTGGCAGAGGAAGGATGAAAGTAAAATAATGCCGTCAAAATGCAATTTCGTAGACGATTATAATCGAAATCAATGCATTGTCATGCAATTCGTCATTCATAACCCTGTCGGGTTACGAAGTTACAGTAAAGAGTAGAATGGGAAAAAAAGTAATACTAAAAGTCATTTAAAAATAAAATTAAAAACACACATAAAGTTATCCAAAGAATAACATCTAAAACAGTTATATTAAAAGCAATCAAAGTTTACATTATCGATAATTGATAGTATATGTCTGTTACTCGTGATAGTCGTGACGTAGTGATCAGCGCGTTTGCCTACCATGCAAAAAGTCTCGGGTTCGATTCCCGACATAATTGACATAAAATACGTAAAAATTAGAGCACAGCACAGTTACTTGTACCCCAAAGTTTCTAAAAACTAATTACTTTGAACGTCACTAGTTCATATGAATCAACCAATGATAAGTTGTGTAAGATTTTCGGTTTACTTACCGTCAACGGACCAATCGGCAGAATTGACCTAGGGAAGAGAACTTGAGACGTCACACGCGGAGTAATTTCATAAATACCAACCTTTAAAAAATCGTAGCGCTAATAATACGATATTTAAAATTTCAAAAAAACATTTGGCTTGGTATTAAATAACAAATATAAAAAAATTAAAAACCACTGAACTTCCTCATTGAAAGAACAATATCAAAATGTAATATAATGCAAGAGAAAAAAGTACTTATTAGATCAATAGAAGTTTTGTTCAAAGGTTGTATGATTTATACTATGATTGAAAAAGTTGTTTGATGTTGAAAAAGGTATATGTAAAAGCGAATTCTAACCAAATCTCATATTAACATAAGTGAAAGGTTCGGTGATTTTGTTGATTTAAAACATAAAGAGCACATGTGAGTAAATTCAAGCAATAAAATATAAAACAGGAAAAAATAATTGTGCTTAGTTAATCTGCTAAAAGGTGTATTTCCCACTCTGTTACTTTACTGCATTCTTCCATATGTTCTTTCCTTACCTTTTAAATAATTAGAATTATAAAAATTACTAGGACTTAATCCCAATTTCAGTCACAAATTTTCTGAAAAATGAACTGTTTTTGCAAACCAGTTTTAATTATATTTATGTTGTCTGTTCTTTGTCAAACCTTGTAACAAATATTTTAAAAGTTCTAAATGTTGAAAACAATTTACCAGTCCTGAAGATACCTTCTTAGGCGAAAGCGCTTGTTGGTTAAAATAAAATAAAAGTTAAGCTAAACAAAGAAGTTTTATTGATAATTTTACTTATAATTTTATCTAAATCATTAAATATAAAACAAACAAGCAAACTAAAATTGGAGTTTTCTTAAAATGCATTTTAATTTATGTTAGTTAATATTTGTATACGTACATATATAAGCACTTACCGACTTTGCTATGTCTAACAGTTTCGAGACATACCCGTCTCTTTGTCTGGACACTAATAAGAGTAACATGCAACTCCCACCATACACCTTCACGAAGCTAGTTGCACAAAAATATAAAACGAACCTGCTCATTGGACACATGTTATTAAAAGCTAACACCAGCGTGCACCGATTATAATGTTAGAGGACACTGAAAAAATAATTACTTGCATTTTATGTATTGTCGGGTTTCTGGCACAAGTTGGTACATACAAATTTTCGTAGTAAATTAAAGTAAATTAAAATTTGTCTCATCATTAAACATTAGTGTACCAAAAATAATGTTTTTTTAATATTTTACTAATGGTTTTATTTACATGGTTTATTTAGGATAAGCTTTTAACTTTAAAAGTGCAATATTTCATTATTATTAAAATGTCAGTTACCAACTTGTGCCAGAAACCAGACGATATTTTGTCCACATTCAATTTCAGAAATAATAGGATTTCACTTTAAAAAGGTAAACATGAACAGATATTTAACCATAGAACTAATGTACTAATGCGTACTAGAAGTACAGCGTTCGTCAGTGTCTTTGCCATGGGTTGCGGTTACGTGACTTCAACGCGTCTTTAGTAAAAACTCCTTACAAAACTAGAACTATACCTAGTCAGTAGAGTTATCGCCTAGCAAAACGAAAAGAAGAAAGACGAAAAGCCTATCTAGTTTTTTAATCAATGTATTGAACAGATAACAGACCCTCGCTTACAAAAAAGTTATTCTGTCAATGTTTTCTCACAAATGAAATATTATTAAGCTGGTGCATTTTTATTTTAATCAATGATGAACCACAATTATAGCCCGATAAAATATAATACACGGTTTTTTCAACGCATTTTAATTTGACATTCTGTGATTTTTGTTTTCAGTCAGACTACGTAAACTCCAAAGTATACCCTATGTTTCCTCGCTATACAATGCTGAAGGACATGATCAAGGACATCATACACGATCCTGACTACATGGAAGTCTGCCACGAGGTTGACTCCTAGTCGTCAAACATCCTAACATTTCTTCTGGGGTCCATTCTACACTACATTACCGATAAATGGAGTCTGCAGATGCGTCCAAATGTATTATTATTTTCATATATCCATTTACATAATACCTAAGTGAATGAGGGTATTGTCTGTATATTTTTATTTATTTAACTATTTGTACATGCATATTTGTGCGTTGGTGGGTTCATTGCTAAAATGCAATTTCTTCTTACTAACCAGTTTATAGTATTAAAATATCGAATGCTTTTTATAAATCTGCTTTCTACTCTCGTATATTTTGGGTAGAGCGATGTATTTTTTTATGCTTTTATAGGATCTATGAACAATGCTTGAATATTTCACTTTATCCAAACCAATTGTTTCATTTCCAATACCAGGCAGAAATATTTAAAAAAAAAACTAATTCACAAAGTAACTTAATAATGTTATAGCTCTAACAACAATTTAAGGAAGGAAAAGGCTATTTTTAATTTTTAGGATCTACTGAGACAGCTTAATATCATAAAATAACTTTTGCTGAGCTTTCATTAAAAACTAACCATGTGTCTGCATAATATCAACAAAAAATAATCAGTGTCATATATTTTTCGAAAACATATTATCCTTTCCTTTTAAACAATTTAAGCACAAATATTTTTAAATCAATTGACATGGACCATTTACCGATTCCACGGTAGATCTTTTATTCATTTTTTTATTTTTATTTGATTCAATAATTTGAATGGCACAAATAAATTATGCACTCCAGATTTTTATATTATCTGGCATTATCTATGAAAACATATTATTATCATGAAATTCCATTGGTGAAATAATAAAAAATATTTGAGAGACCATGAAAATAACAGGGTGTAATTTAAAAGCGGAAACATTCAAGAAAAATGGAATGTTATATATTATAAACTATATTTATTTTTATTGATCTGATACTAGCAAACAAAAAAAAATTCAATACATATTAATATGTTATAAGGGGTGCCTAAAGGTAAAGTATTTTTGTAATAATCTTCGGACCAACTAATAAAATAATTTTTTCGATTAAATTTTTTTCTAATGAACAAACATATCCTTGTACTAAAATATCAGACATGAAAAGTCAAAAACAACATATCTCATGAAACTATTTACTCTCCAGGTCTGCGCAAAAATAAAATGCTGAATGTTATTTTACTAAATAAGTATAATATTCTTACAATATCCATAAAATCACAATAAAACGTACTAGTCACTGTGAAAATACATATTTATATGAATATGTATGTTTTACTTTCGATATTGACTGAAAAATAAGACCAAATTATAGTTTCGTCATTCAAAAAGGGTTTTATTTGGTTATGAAAATCATCTTAAAAAATATTGGCATGTTGGCAGCTTTGAATATAGGTACACCTCAAACAGTAACTACTTTGAAAATTAATGATATTTTAAAATGCCAAACTGCGTTAAGAAAATAATATTTATATAATAGCAAATCAAGTATTGAAAAATGAGTATTAATAGCAAAAATGATAATATGCCCATAAAAGGCGATAGAAATTATTAAACTAATTCTAGTTCCCCAGTTTTAATTCTGGGGATTGGTTGGCAGCAAACCCATGCATCTCTTCTTCCACTCCGCTTGGTCTTCAGAGGTAGTCTGGAGCTCTGTATAGAGGTACAGTCCATATCGTGGCATATTTGTTCCAGATACTCTCAGCAGCGAAGCCCTCTGCCAACCGTTCCCTTAATCATTTCCTCATTGTGCAGGAGATGTCCATGTTGATGCATACGACCTATCCATTCTTTATGGGTTTCTGATATGGTGTTTGACTCCTGGTTTCTTCCATCCCGCTGAGAACCTGGTCATTTGTAATGTGGTATCTGTTGGAATTTCTTAGGATTCGTCTAAAGGTCCACATCTTGAAGGCTTCCAATATTGGTGTCTTTTGCCTAAGCACTGTCTCATAACCATACATCAAAATACTCCACACATATGTTTTGACTAATAATTTCTTGTGGAGCTATAGGTCCATGTTGTTGATTAATTAAAAAATTGATTTGTCTTCCTCTATTATTATTATTATTATTATGGATAACTTATATAGCGCCATTTTCGTAATGAAATACCTCAAGTGCGGTTTAATCAGATTTGTACTTCTACAGTCAGTGTCTATGGTGGGTATTTACATTCTTATTTGTAAGACAAAAAAGGTATGTTAAATACTGATCATCATTATTCATTTTAATATTCAATTCAGAATATTGAAATTCTAAACGAAAATCCACTAATGAAATAAAAATACATGCAAGATTTTCTTTTCCAGTTCTCACATTATTCACACCTTTGGATGTGAAAAATAGCGTAATGAAATACTTCACTTTATATGTAATTCATAATTTGAATATACCAAAGTGTGCTGATATTGCAATATTTGTGGATACTTTTCAATTTCAATATTATCAATCTGTCCCCTATCACTCTTTTACTATTTAATCTTATTTGCAAATTATTTACACAAGCGTGTTAATAACTAAGTTATAGTTCATGTATGAATCTACAGTTTAATTGAATGTTGTGCAGTCGACTAGTATTCTTAAATGTACCGTATACAAATATTTGGATGAGTTTTAAAGATGTGTACTAAGTACGTAAACTTTGTGGTCCTATGTTACTTTGAAATCTCTAAGATTAAATATTTAGGATTTATGTACGGCATAAGTTTAAACTAAGATAATCTAAATTGTCCTGAAGTATTGCTGTGTTTTAAACACCAATAATGTTTATTGTAAAATAAAATTTTAATGCTTCAGACTGTTACAAATATTGAAAAATTACAATGTAATGTTAAATATCAAACATTAAATTTGTGCTTTTTGTGTATTTTATGATACTGGTATAATGTATACCCATTTACTAATACTTGGATAATCAGCTTAAACAATATTCACAAAATATAAATGTTGAAATTATAGGTGAAATAGGATTCTGTAAATTGTTAGCGATGTTTCACTATGGCAACCTTAGCAACGTATGGAATTCTAAATATCTCAGAATCATTTATATATATTTGATGTAAAGTTTACTGTAAAAGAAGACTTTTTTAAACACAATTTAAAGACATAAGTAATGTTGTTAGAGTTAACCATTTAGTCATACGGAAACATTAACAACTGTACCTCTTATTTTTATTTTTTGGTGGCTTTGTTCACCTCGCTCAACTGTACCTCACATAAACACTGATTTGAATATTTCATTATTAATTATTTTCTGATCAAATTTACTCCAGAATTACAAACTGTCTGGCCTCTTATCTTTTCTGATTTGGCTTGAAAAATTACTGGCCTCTTTATTCCCTATTTTACTCGGTTCCAGTATCATTTACCTGGCTTCAATTAGTAACAATCTAAGCCGGCAAAACAAAGCATCAGTCTTTTTGCCAACAAGTTGTATTTAGCCTTTTTTACATAATTGTCTCCCTTTAAAATAATGGATCTATTAATGTTAATGTTAATGATTTGGTGGCATTAGGAATATAATTTTACTGTCAAGGCATTATGTTATTTCCTTATTCTTGGACCCGAAAATTAACATAAATTAATCATTTTATTATAAGTATCCAAATATAAAATACAATACCAATTGAATAATGTAAAATCAAAACTTACATTTGATTAAACATTATGTATTAAATGATAGTTACATCAGTAGGCATTACTTTTAAAAATTTTGTGTTTATAATTGTTTTTTTATTTAAGATTGTTTACAAACGTACAATGTTTTTATTTACACTTGATTTTAAAAGTAGAACTACCATAACTAATTTATTGAATAAAGTTGTTATGTTATTTTTATCTAAACTAATGATTATTCCCTTTTTACATTGAATGAATTTTATGGATTGGTTTTTAATCAGTGAATTATCTTATTGATCTCAATATTTATTAATTACAATTTGAACATAAATATATGTGTTCATAGGCTTAATATTACATGTAATCTCTTTTATATGAAAAATGAAACACTCATATTTTTATTCTTCGATTTAAAAAAATAAATAAATCAAAGTTCTTTCAACGGGTATACTTATTTGTGTATTTGTTACTAATTAAAATATGTATTATACATAATGTTATTGTATTGGTGTTATTCTGCTTGTATGCCTTTAGACTAGATCTGCGTGCCAAATAATAATATGTGTTTAATGTTCAATGTGTATCAAATAAATATATAATATAACATGTATGTACTTAATATTCCATTATAATCAGTATTTTATTGAACGAACAATGACTTTGCACAGTTTTTGCATAGGTTGTTTTAATTCTTCTAGAGATGTGAATTCAAAATATTTATTGCATAACCATTCATGAATTTTTAGATTTTTCCAATCAAATAGTAATATTCATCACTAACCTAGAAAAATTTATTTTGAAAAATCGCTAAGTAAAACATGTCTGAAAGCAGTACAATAATTTAATCATTCATAAATATACTTTTAAGTAGGCAAAATAATAACCAACAAAAATTTGCTTAAATAAGTGTTATATTTAAGATATGTATATTAAATCGGTGATAAGAATTTGAACCATGTTCTTTTCGAGAGTTCACGTTGCTGAAAATTGAGAAATAATGGAAAATAGTTGAATAAAAGGTTGCTTTTTGTGTTTACATATCGTGAAAGTTTTTATTGCAAGAGTGAGTGAGAAAAAGTCACCTACAAATCTTTGACAATGAAAAGGTTACATAATAATATGAAATTAGGCTTAATACTTATGTATTTATTAGCAGAAAATAAATGCATAGTCTGCTATGTAATTCCACTGAGTGTTCCAATAAAATAATATATATAACATGAATGTATGCGTACAACTAATATACTGATTTGTTTAATGTATTTAAAAAATATGTTTGTTAAATGAAACATATGTAGAGTAAAACCTTGGATCAAATCCATAATTTCATTAAACAGTTTTTTTTATATTGGACCATATAACACCTTTTCAAAAATTACATACGATTATTGAGCCATAGGGATGAAATAATTATGATCTAAACTATGGCCAATCACCATGTTACACTCATGGACAGAATGTTAATTAGTACACAAATAACCTACTCATCTTGTTTATTTTTATAAAGTGCATGTAACAACACTAAACACAACAAAACTCTCCTCAGAGCGGTCATTGCATATGGTGCCGAATGCTGGGTTATGACTTATGACCAAAAGAATAAAAACATGGTGATTGAAAGAAAAATATTAAGAAAGATATTTGGTGCTGTCAACCAAAGCGGAGTGCAAAGGAGACGACCTTATCATGAATTAGAGGCACTGTATGGCGAACCCAACATTGCACAATTCATTAAAATAAGAAGATTACAATGGTTGGGCCATTTGCACATAATGAATGATAGCGGTACCACAAAAAAGATTGTTTATGCCACTCCGAAAAGCAGACAAAGCAAAGCCATACCAAAATTAAAATGGCTGGATAGTGTGGAAAGTCACATTAGAGCAATTGGCCTGACAAACTGAAGAAGAGCCGCATGGTGTAGGGAGGAATGGAGACAGATTCTGGAGGAGGCCAGGGCCCACATTGAACTGTAGCGCCACTTATGATGATGAGCAAAACTAAATATATGAATCCAAGGTATCACTGTACATATTCTCAATGCTTCAGATTAAGCTAGGGTATATGATTAATATTTAAATATGCCTATTATCCGAACCATGCAAGTTTATCTCTTTTGTGTATGACTCAAAAGATAATATATTATTACTGATAACATTGATGTCACTATTTGGGTATTACATAGGTACTGCTATGTACAATGATAATTTCGCTATATTTTTATGCATCTCGAACTTCGTCTAGAATTACTTAAGTGTTTTAGAATATGTTTATGTACTTAAATGTATTAGTTGGTTCTCATTAATGGTAATGTCTGATGATGATGCTTATACTTTTTGAAAATGAAAACTGATGGGAAATTTTTGTTTTCCAAATAAGAAACAAGCCTTGGCACGTAACATTAGGTTTTTAAAATCACACTACCCAATATGTAGATATCTAAAGTAAATAACAATTTACTGTAGATTTATTATTCAATCACTCAAAATTTAATCGGTTTTCAATAATATGTACTTTAAAATTATTCATTCGGTTTCAAGCTTCATAAAATTATCAACCACATTTGAAACAGAATACCAAAATAAGTATTTGTGTTAAAGTGCATCTAATTAGGAGTTACCAACAAACTTAATACCTCGACGACGCACATATTTCATATCACAAACGTTTAGTATTGCATTTTTAATCATTAAAATAGAACACATTCATTTCATGTACCTGCGTGATATTACATGAACGGATAATAAAAAAGCTCTAAATTTATTGCAACAGAGGGAGAAAACATTTTTGAGAAGAGGCTTTGGAAGTCTAAGCATTTACCGGACTTATGACCTGGCATTGGCAGGTTTAAGTGACCACTTTACACACTGGACATAAAAGCTTTTGAAGTTGTGTTATTCAATTAATATGCCTATTGTTTAAAGTATTATAATAATCTAGGTTAAATGTGTAACTATATGTTTAATATAGGCAAACAGATATGTTAACTGACGTAAAATGCTTGTTGAATATGTATTGAAATAAATTGAAAGGTTTGTGGAGAAATGTGCATTTTATTTTAAATTCCGCTGTAATTCAGTATAATCAACTTTATTAGAATTTAAGAATGAATAAAAAAATAAATACGCTAAAAAGCAAGTAAATCATAAAACCAAATGAATAAAAACAATTCACAAAAAATAGCACCATCTGAATAATTAGTAACATACTTTAAATTTTATGACGTTCTTCTCGCATTTGGTTCGAGTCTTGACTGAATAAAGTAACTAAATTCTATACCGCTAGATGGCTGAATACCTAGAAAAATGAAATACCTCGCACATGTCAGTTGCCATGACTACAGTCGCGCTTCTACCGGCGCAACGCGGCAGCGCGAAGCGGCGGTAAAGTTTCTTGCAAACTGCACTCGAAAACGTATTCCCGATTCCCGCGCGAAGAGTGGGCGAGAGTGGTTGTGTTCGTGGACGATGCAATCGCGTATAATTACGAAAGAAATGAATCTTCCAAATAAATTAATGACGTTTTAAAACTTCCTGACCACCGTGAAAATGTGTTCGATGTAAAATATGTATCATATTTGTAATTGTGTTGCGCTGTGCTTGTTTTAAATTAAGTATTACAACAAACTTTTAAAAAGTTTGAAACCGTTTACGATGTGAATGAAATAAAACAGTGGTCGTTTTGCCAGTCAGTTCTTCCAAGGTGAGACCATTCAATAAGCAAAATAGTTTTGTTAGTGAGAATAATGCCGCTTTGAAATTGACCGGTCGTTCAAAACCGAAGCGAAATGCCGTTTGTGTTGCGTGTGGTCGAGCCGAAGTATCTCTCTAGAACGAGTTTGCACGATGAGAGCGGAGTGGCGAAGGTGAAGGATGACGAGTTGCTGGCGGTTACCAACTGCACCCTGAGCAACGCCCTCAAGCAGTTGGCTTCCCTGGTCATCCTCGCCAACGACGTCTTCAGCGACCTGACGAGCGAGCTCAACACCATCGGGGAGAGGTCCAAATGTCTGCAGCTCAAGATCAGCAAAGTCAGCGAACGAGTGGAGCTTTACGACCCAAAGAAAGTCCCAGTCCGTAAGTAAAATACTCAATTTTATCCACCTGACACTTTCTTCGTGAATTAACATTTTACGTTGTTTTTAATTGCTTGAAGATAATAAAAAAACGGTTTCCGGGCACATAATCAAGGCGTCAAATAACTATATAATTTTTAGTAATTACTAAGTATTCTTAAAACTAACAAAAAATTATCGAAATCTTGGCAGTCTTCAAAAAATATTTCAAGAGTTTTTCAGCATAATATTACATCGGAGGTGGAATTTTTTTAGAAAAGGAATATGAAAGTCTAGGCATTTACGGGGTTGAGCATTTTTTTGATAAATTAAGGTATCCTTTTTTTGACGCCTTGACAAAGTAATAGGTTTGTTCCCAAACCAGCGTCGAAATCCGCATTATAATCTTAATTCTCTATTCTGTGATAAAAATAAACGTCATCATTCCCTTTCCGCACGTAATGGTGCGTAGGGCACTGCATTGGTACATCAATCGTAGCGTATCTTAATAGTTTTTGTTATATGAAAGTAAGATGATGTCTTAAGCTTCAGGTAAGGGTCCCTACTATGAAATATTCTAGTGAAAAACCATTTTAAATCAATATTTCATAAATATTTACAATGGAAAACATTGTTTACAACGCAAAATACACAAAAAGTATGAAGTTGGTGCTTAAAATAGTAATTACTTATACCTTTCTTTTTTGACCCCTAAGGCACCAAATGGTGCATAGTGCACCGAATTCGTTCGAAGGAAAGATGACCGTTCTTATATCCTACACTAAATTAATACGTTTACTTCTGTATAATCGCTTGCTAGATACTAAATTCAATAATATTTCTGGAAATCCCAAGGGTATTTTATTTAAATCACTTAATAATCTACCGGGAACCCTAAACTGGTCATCAAAACCCATCGTACCTACTTATAAAAAATGTCATGAGCACTGAAACCCCACTTTATGGTACATAAATGTATAGGGTAGACCTGTAAACTCTACTTTTCTGTAAAAACTTGTAATATGACACCTTATGAAGAATAATAATTTTAGCTTTCGGATTTTGGTTGGTTCGAAGATAATACTAAATTAGATTATTTAAAAAATATACGATGTTGCAACCCCCTCATAAACGTAAAATAAAAATATATATAAGTGTTATACATAATATATTCCTCCCAACTCAACACGGACTTTGGTTCCATGGAGTTGGGATTTGTGTATCAATAAATGTTACATAAATACATTGTGAATAAAATAAATAAATAAACATATTTATTTTTTACATTTTTTATTTTATTCTTAATCTTGAAATATGGCACACATAAACATATTCTTATTTGTGCTCTAATAATAACAATCTACATATATATCATTTATAAGTTGTATAACACATATTTCTTAACCCAACCTTTCGTATTTAAATATTAATAATTCTTAAAGCTTTGTTTTGTAATATCGTTACTTTGTTTAAATTTTCTCGATTCGATAAAAAAAATAAATTATAAATATGTCTATATATTTAACTTCCAAATTACTATAGTTATCATGGCAGTTCTTTAAATTAATTAATATTATTTTTATACTCATATTATTTCAGGCATCTGGTGATGCAATTTTATTCCTTCATAAAAAAACAATTTTATGATTATGTATTTTTCAAGTATGGGAGTTGTATTCTATCCTAGTAATATCATTACATATATGGTACATGTTCATTTTTATTTAAAGCATATTAATGTAGTAGGTATTTGGCCACTTTTTTTAAAACACTTAAATGTAAATACACATTTATTATGCATCGGTCTTATTTTACGTGTAATTTAATTTCGTAGATTTAAAATAATATCTTTTTTATTACTAAATCAGTATCTGCTATTTTTAGTTTAATTAGCTTTTTACATCTGTGCAAAAAGCGAATGAATTTGTGTAAGAAATATTATTAAATGCCAACGTCTACATTACCCACCTGGTTTATCGGAATTTCTGATTGATTAACTTAAATATTACATTAATAATGGTTTATTAACAAAAATTACAATTTCTTTATCTACAACATACATAGTTAGGTAATAGATTTCTCTGGATTATGACTAGTCTGCCTAACAAGGTACAACATGTTTTAAGGCAGACATTTTTATGCAAAAATAAACAATCACATGACTACCTACTAGTTAATTTGTTATAAAGTTATACAATACATATACCATTTATTGATGTAAAAACTTATATTTACATATGTTATCAATTTTAAAATAATTGGTACACTTCCACTTATTTATTTGACCAATTAGCGCTTTCACCAATGGGCATCTTCAGACTGAATTCCATCAAGAATAGTCAACAAATAATTTAAATAAAATATACCATTTATTATTTTAGAATGTTTTTTAAGTTTAAGTTTTCTGATTTTTCTCTACCTAAATCCAGTAACCATTTTATTACAAATTTGTTCAATAGAATTCGAGTCATGGTTTTCTAATGTTCGAGTAACATATTTAATTTTTTAGGGCCCAGAAACCTGAAATTTCTTTGCCCGAATTCAGAATTTGTTGTAGACACCATGACCCTTCCTTTAGTTTGACTTCTGGTAGTGTGTGAGTGTTCCTTTTGGTATTTGGTAGAATAATTTGCTTTCACAAACATAACTATTCTTAATTAATTCATGATTTAAGATAAATGTTTAATCACCAGTACCTTTTTTCGTGCGAACCAAATTAAATTACTGTAATACCTTCTAAGAGATGCTGAGAAGACGCCGAGATGTCTTTATAAAACACGGTTTTTTACATTCGAAGACCGACTCAAAAACCAGTTTTGAAGTCCAACGGATTCCATTTGCAGACGAGAACTCTCCGATAGATACTCACGACTTAACTACTCACGGTCCAACCGAATCGAGTTACCAAACTGCCAACTACCCGGTTATTAGAATATCTGACTAGGCAGATTATAAAATTCCCCGAAGAGATAAACGACCTGCGAAATTGGCCGTTTGCATAATGAGACGAGAGTAATTTCATTTTACACCTCAACTTCCAGCGTTAGCACGCTTTTCTTCGGTTTATTGTCGTCATTCGCACAAAAATATCGCCATCAAAGTGTATCCAAGCATTGGGAAATTTTGTTTAGTAGAAAAGATAGAATCCTGTGGTAAAAATATATTCAAATATCGTCTACCGAAATGCACATTTGCTCCTGTAATCGTGCCGATTTAACAGTTGGCAACGGTAAATTAAATACTCTGAATTCCATACAGGTGGGATGTAGGTACATACACAAGACACAGTAAATTTAATAATCGTATGGTTTCATATGTTTATTTACGATGTCAGTCATTATTATTTATTTTTTTTGCACCACAACAGGCCAGGAGGCCCAATTACAGTGGTGAATTACATCACAGAACACCCAGGCTTGAGAAAAATCACATTTTTTTAATTTTTGTGTTCTCACCGGGAATCGAACCCGGAACCTTCCGAGCGTGAGTCAAGCGTCTTGACCACTACACCACGGAGGCTTATGTATGTACTCGTATGTTAATTATTATATTTACACCTTTTACATTATTTTTATATAACTTTTTTCTTTTCTTACTCTTTATATTTAAATTTATCTTGTTTCAATTTACTTTATTTTTATTACTACTACTACTACTACTACCATCACGCCATTTCCCCGTAGGGGTAGGCAGAGAGAATGGACCGCCACACACGTCTATCCTGGCATACAATCCTAGCCTCTTTCACATTCATACATCTTGTCATACATGCCCTTCGGTTCTGTCTGCTTTTGACATGACCAGACTTAAGATTTTGGTTTATCTGATCATGCCACGTCTTCCTTGGTCGTCCGCGTCTAACGTTGCCGTTCATTTTTGCCATATATATTTGTTCTACCATTCTCTCGTCGTCCATTCGTTCTACGTGACCAAACCATCTCAGAGACCCTTTCTTAATCTTATCAATTATACTTGTCTCAGATTTACACTCTCGCCTGATTTCATCATTCGTAACCCTGTCATACATTGATTTCCCACACATTCGTCTAAGAGATCGCATTTCAACCGCGTTCACTCGGCTTTCATCTTACTGAATATAAATATATATTTTTTATTTTGATACCGATAATGTATTTAATTAATAGCTTACACCACTGTGGAAAATTTATATTGACTGTTTTCACAATTTTCGTTCATATACAGGGTGTTCTTTAAACCCTGTCACATCCGAAACCACGATGATCAGTTTGGGCAAAAGGACATATTTGCATATTTAAAAAAATATTTAGAACAAAGAAAATTTTAAAAATAAAATATTAAACAAAACAAACGGTTGCTTAGTTCTGCAGGGGAGAAACGAGGGGAACGCGGCCGCGCATTTTTGGCGTATCAGACTTCCCCTCCCCCCTCCTTGTTTCTCCCTTGCAGAAGTCAGAAACTATTGTCTTTTTCTGATATTATTTTTTTATTTTTTATTCGTTAATACTAATTTAATAAAATATAATTAATATAGAAAAGTAACAATCTGTATACAAGCTTTACACCTGTGTGAGTACTGTGGTTACCTTGAAATAAAGGTAAATTAAAAGTTCCATTAACGAAAGTTTAGGAAATACGAGTAAATTGTGTTGAATAATTTGTAGGTGTGTTAGAAGTGTTTCTAATCAATTAATGTTTCAATAATATAAATGAATATTTGGAAGATGTAGAATAATGTAAAATGTATAAAATTAAATTAAGGTAAGCAATAGACACCATAATCTTGTGTAATATTTTTACTGTTAATGTTTTTTTAAACTTTTTCATTTAATTGTTTATTATTTATTTTTTTGAAATTATTTTTTATTCTATTTTTTTATATTGTTTTGGTTAAACTGTAAGAAACTGCAAGAGGCAAAAAGTCCGCCATTTAACTGTGTATACCTTTGTTATTATTTTGTGTGTATGATATTGTATATTACGGTTGATAAAGATTTATTATTATTATTATACAGTATGTATTTTATTAAATAAGTAGTTTAATATGCGCTAAATATTTTTAATGCTTATCGATTAAAAATATTTTCTTAAGTGCTTAACTTGTCACTAAATGTACATACGTATTTGTGCAATTCGAATTGATGACCATTTGTCGCAGATAAGGAACGAAAGGTTGACTCATTAAATAATAGTATCATGACAAGTTGTAAATATTTACCCACGTGTGTAGTGTTTGTTATTTTAATCTCGCAGATAGGATTTGTACAAAGCAGACGGAATAACCTAAAAACAGAAACGCATATTACCTGATTCTGTCCATTATTCCAGTTCCTTGTCTCATCGTGTTTCCGCTCTGTTCGTCTTTTGTTTGGTCTGATAACAAACAAAGGTGTGCGTCTCACGTCTCACGCAGCGCGGATGCGTACCCAGTTTTCGGAGCAGACTACAAACGGACGAACATCCCAATGTATTTTTCACCAGCGTGTGTTCACTGTTCGACTTTAGCGTTGTTAGTCCGGAGTCCGGATACGATAGTGCCGCATGGAGAGATACCCGACTCCGATACAATATGGTACATACTAAGCACTACACATCACCTGGCCTACATGACAGCAGGAAACTGCGAACAATCGTGTTGAAATATTGTCTTCATGGTGTACGAACATCACAATTTATTGCAAACTGTCCATTCGCTATTCGTCGCCGAGTCGTCGTCATCAGAATACATCGAAACGACGCGACGATAAAATAGGCACACAAATACAAGTACTCGTATATTACATACTACTTCGATATTATGAATTTATTATGTTTATTCCTAATTCATCATCATCAGCATTCCCTTTCCGTACCTTATGGTGCATAGGGCACGGCATTGATACATCAATCGCAGTGTATCTTGATCAGTCCAGGGACTAAGAAATATTCTAGTGTGAAAACACCCTTTTAAAATAAATATTATACTTATATACATAGTGTTCATTAAACCCTGTCACATCCGAACCACGATGATCAGTATGAGCAAGAAGACATATTGGCATTAAAATATTTTTTTAGAACGAATAAAATATCAAAAAAAGCAAATGGTTGCTTACTTCTGCAGGGGAGAAGTGAGGGGAGCGCGGCGCAGTATCAGACCCCCCCTCTCCTCATTTGTTCTTTTAAATATTTTATTTAAAAAAAATAATTTTGTTCTAAATATTTTTTTAAATATGCTAATATATATATATAGTTGGATAATTTATATAGCGCCATTTTTGTGAAAATCACCTCAAGGGCGCTGTACAATTAATAAATATCCCAGTACGTCTTGCAGCTACAGAGCGCATGGACGGTTGGGATTCTAGTTCCTCGTTTTCAATTAAGATCAATAAAAAATTATAACACATAGGAGCTAGATTACAGGACGTCTTGCAGCTACAGAGCGCATAGACAGTTAGAAATTTAGCCCCCATTTACACATTTTAAAAATTGACAAATAAATTTAGCGTATTAGTGATACTAAAAAAAAATAAAAATAATATGAATAGTAAAAAGGAGTAAGATTACAACACGCCTTGCTGCTACTAAGCGCATAGACGATTGGAATTCTAGACCCCATTTATAAAATTTAGGTATTTTTAAGTTGGTATATGAAACTAGATAACCAGTCATCGTGCAGCTACAAAGCGCATGGACGAGTGGAATTCTAGCAAAGTTAGAATGATATCAATAAATTTATAAAAAATAGAGCATAGTAGTAAGTTTGTCAAGTGTTCATGCCAAGAACTAAGCAATAAAAAACTAAATAAATAAAGCACTGTATCAACTCCATGGTTAACAAAGGGAGATAGATGTCCGAAGAGAATCTTTTGTAGACAGTAGGTAGATATCGTCACCATGTGGTCCACTAGGCTGCTGGGGAATTTCTGGAAACGCACGTGTGTAGACTGGGGGATTATGCCTATTGTTCCAACGACTTGGTGTCCATTTTGGTCCGTATTATTTCATTTTATGAGACGCAACATTCCTGTTCAATTCACATTTTTAAATGAATATTTTTTTGTATAAGTTAGTTATAGAAGTTTGATTTATCATTTTGTATGTTATTAGAAGGCAGATATTTGAAATATTATGTATTTATCAATAAATGTCAGTTCACTTTTAGTAGCACTGTTGTAATTTTTTAATTATGGGTGTAGTGTTCTAAATAGCAACATTTAGGTACTTTCGCGTCAAAAGCTGATGGATTCTTAAACGGTTTTAATGATTCACATAAAATTTTATGATTTAAAGGTTACAGGCGCACTATTTTTTGAAAGTTTCCATTGTTCACTATTTGTCACATATTTTGTTAAGAATAAAGTATAAAACAATGCTATTAAATAAATAGTCTTCTTTTTTCCACTGTTTGTCTAAAACATGACTACACTACTACACACTAACGACTTATAAACATTAACTCATTTTTTTCTAACATATAACAACTTATTTTCAGATTTATTATAAGATTATAAGCTACGGTTGGAGAGGAACTATATTTCACGCCCAGCCCGTACGGTGGCTGAGCGCGAATCTTGCATATACTGATCATCGTAGTTTTGGATGTGACAGGGTTTAAATAACATTCTGTATATACTTGATAAATATTTCATATCAACCATGTTGGGAATCGAACCCGAGACCTCTTGCATGGTAGGCAAACGTGCTGACCATTAACCATTAAATTAACTTAACAATAGAATCACCATGTAAAGCGCCCTTGAGGTATTTTATTACGAAAATGGCGCTATATAAGTTATCCATAATTAATTAATTACACCACGAGTCCGACATTATTTCATATTATTATTATTATTTATTCATTTTTTCCTTTATAAACATAGATTAATAATGAAATAATGTGACCTCACTGAGGTTACCTGTGCCGAGGACACTTTTTAAAAATATTTTTACGTATGAGAATAAACATTAAATGTTCAGAAAGTTTATATTTAATTTATCTACACCCCATATTATTTATATGATAAAACGTACAACGAAATAACAAAAACATAACACAAACTATACATTTGTGTAGCAGTTTATTCAATATCGGTTTGGGCGAATGAGACAATCCATTTTACTTCTACCCAGCTCCACTTTCCATTTTTTACAGCCTTTTTGAACATTTTCTCATTTCTAATAGTTTAATAAACAGTGGAAGTAGGTTATAGATTTTGATTGCATAATACTCAAAATCCCTTTGTCCGAAAGTGGTATCAGTATGCATTTGTTTAAGTTGTCTTTGTGTTGAGGATCTAGTGGTTGTATTATTTGTAAGTATTGTATTTTGGGGTTATGTCTTTCATTTACCAACTCTTTTTTTGACCAGTCTGTCAAAAAAACACTAAGTCCGCCAAAGTACGTATTATTTGTACTTGAAGATTGAAATAAATAAATATAATTGCACTTACATCAACCTTGACAAATAAGTCTTTGTCGCAGGAGGCAAAACTAGCAGTTTACAATGGAGTCCTGTTATTGACCCTTGTGTATAGAATCGAAGTATAGAATTAAACATAGATTAAAGTAGGCTGGATGCTGTCGAAATGCGATCTCTCGGGCAAATGTGCGGTAAAACTATGAACGATTGACCAATGTCGAGATCCGTACTATGTAAGGCCGTGAGAAGTATTATTGACAAAATCAAAAATCGAGTTCTGCGTTGGTTCAGACATGTAGATTGAATGGACAGCTAAAAAACCAAATAAAATATTGATAATGCGAATATTGATCGATGCAGAAATCGAAGAAGACATGGTATAATCAAATCCAACAAATACTTGAGGACGGACATGTCAAAAGTCATAATAGTCGGCGGGCGTGCTTGAGAAGATGTATGTGATATTGCGTTGTATTATCTCTGCTTACCCTTTGCCCTCTACCTTAATATTCCAAAATCATATGAATATTTTTATAATATACAGTAAATTTGATTTAAAGCGGGAGCAAAACATCGGCGACCCAACGCCAAGATCTGGGCGCGGCGCGGCGGTCGCGAACTTTAATATTGAATTATGCATGCAGAATAGCAAATTGGAAGGTATGAATTCGTAAATAGAAATCTGCGTAAATAGTTCTAGTATTAATATTTTTTACTATCCCAAATATTCCATCAGTGTATACAATAAATTAATAAAAAATAACAGCCTAAAAAGTGTATCGTCTAGTAAATTTTAAACAATGTTTAAGTGATCACAAACACCTACAACTCGGCCGTTTCTAGACTAAATGATCGTTTCATTTTTGGTCACATTTAACTGATGGATTGACGGCTGTTATTCTGTCTTGTGTCTGGCTGGTTTCCAGTTTAACCTGCGGCCTAAATCTAGAGAAGCCCGTACCGAAATTTTGTTCCGATTTACATAATGACCTTCAGACGAACAAAGGCGTAATGGCATTATAGCCAAAACGAGTTTGTGTATCCTGCGTTTGTAGCCAACACTCGTGGTAGTCGTTATTTGAGCGAACCTGATTTTTTTATGATGAAAATAGTTTTACGCCCCAACCTGGAGAAACGTTTAAGTTTAATCATTATTATGTTTATCCATAGATGGAATCATGAAGAAGCGTCTAGAGCAGCCAATTGTGCCACTTTTTAAAATATAAACCTTGTTAATTATAAACAAGGTAAATAATAAAGCAACTGCCATATAAAAAAAAAATAAATTAAAAAAGCCAATAGTGGCAAATTCGGGAGATGATTCTACAGTATATTTTGACTTTGAAACATGAAAATTGTTTTGTAAAATCCGACGAGATACTGAAAAATGTGCCCTTAAGAGGATGCACTGTCTGAAATTTATTTATACAAGCGTATTCCCGTATTTTCTCCCTGTACTATAGCACTTGAGTGATTTTTATGTAGTTATTTTTAAATTGTCTTCTATAGGTGCTAAGACCGCGTAAAAACCATAAAAAAACGCACTGATATAGATTTTTTTGCTGGTTTACTTTCTTTTAAAATATTGAAAATCGGTTCATTTTTAGGGTGCGGAAAACGGGATTACGAAACCTCGATTTAAGTTAGGCATAGTCAGTCCAACGCGCAGCTGTCTTTTTCGCACAGTATTCGAGAAGGCGTCTGCGGGAAAATGACAGAAAAACCTTTTCATCTAACGTCCCATCCACGCATATCCTATTTAATTCCCTCTCGCTTGTTTTAGACGTGTCAATACCTTGTGTTTGTTTTTGTGTAGTTAGTATTTTTAATATTATTTTTTAAATTTACAAGAATATTTTTATCATGCAGCGCAACGCCTCTGAAATGAATTTACGCTTAATAACTCACCTCTTTACTTTTGTAAAAGGCACATGTCATAATTGATTGATATTTTATGTCCTCTCAATTGAGAGGGTTACTCTATCAGTCCCAAAGCCTTAATCGAAGGTTTTCACGCATATTAATTTAAAGTGATTGACGTATGTTTAACTCAATTTAAAACCGTTCCTCATTATTTTCTTTTGATAAGAAGATATATTGATTTAATATTATATACTATACTCCATAAAAACTCCTTGTATGAATTTATTTAAAATATTTGGATTATGTAATTGAACTTTTCTGGTTATTAAAAGCCAATGTATGTTACTACCAGCATTTTTCACGAATACAAAGTAATTACATTACCCGTAATAATATACCTTGTATACTTATTATTTAATTACAATAAACGCTTTAACCTTTCCCGTACCGTCCCAAAAACACCAGCGTGTCACGGTGCTGTGTAGTCATTACGCATGCCAAAAATTAGAGATTTGATATTGGAAAAAATAATATTCGTATGCTATTGCTTCAATTATGAATAGTTGAAGTTAAGAGTGATAATATTTTTAGTGTGATTGCTAAAAACATTAACTCATGCTCGCAGCGCGGGCGAAAGAACCACCCCTGACCTAAGTCGGAAGCTACTAACACTACTAACTGGTGTCTAGGAGAAATACTAGAAACTTTGCTGTTCGCGCATGTGGCGCGTGAAGTTGTCTCTCGCTCTCGAATATACCCGCATTATCGAGAATGAGACGCAAATAGTGTGTGAGACAAGTATATAATATTAGTATTACTCTTTTACTACGTATTTCGCACCATGCGACACATTGGTAAACTTTCTGTTGTTTAGGTGATTTTTCTCAGATTTTTGATAAAATCCTTTTTTTGTTCCCGGAAGGGCATTAATTATTTAAGGGAAATTATTAACTGGGCGAATTAATATTATATGGATGACTGTCAATGAGATACTTTAATACTAAACCGAGCGACGTTAAATTATGTTTGCGAAAAATTAACTTTACTAGCAATAATTATAAATCAACAGTGTTTGAGTATGTCCAAATGCTTGCAGACTGGCTGGATCCCTCCCTAGGGAGTTATTCATATTTAAATTATTTCAACATAGAGGGAAAACATCTTTGAGAAGGGAATATGGAAGTCTAGGCATTTACAGGGCTTATGACCTGTCATCCATCCAATGACAGGTACCACTGGATGTGGATAGAGGTATAATATGGTAAAAGGCATTCTTTAAAAAAATAAAATGTACTTCATAATTATAATTATATCGCGGTTTGACAACGTAGCGTGGGACCTACGTAATAGGATTTTAGTAAATCCTCTATAGCACTAGTAATAATGAAGTGGAATGTACCTGAGGTCCTAATGGGACGAACTGGGATCGGGACGGAACAGAACGGGATACGGGACGGTCTCTTTGGGCCAGGTCTGGTCAACCCAAATTGAGGACCGTTTTCACCGAGTGAAATTTCTAAAAAAAAACCAAATGCGTTTTTTTATTATTGAAATGGGTTCTTCCATGTGAGCTTTATCGATTGGTAAAATAAAACTTTAACAAAACGATATATATGCGAAGTTGTAGCGGTTCAAATATCGTGATTTTTTACAAAACGAAATAAATACACTACGAGTACATAGAGTTTTCACAAAGCGAAATATCTACATAATTTTTTGGGGTGTTAAGTTTTTTAAAGGCGAAAATAAAACACAAACAAAATATGATTTCGGTCAAGAAAAAAGAAGTATAATAATAATAATAAAATAATGTTATTTGAAATATAGTTTGTTTCACTTTATTTGTGCTATTCTGTATGTAAAAAATAAATAGGAGGTAAATACTTCAATGTGTATATTTACATAGGTACTTAGATATGTCAGTAGACATACAATTTTACAAAAAAATAGTTTAAAATGATTTCTTGCAAAAGTAAACTTATTTAATTCCCAACATAAATCAATTTTTCATACATTTCTATCACAAAATTATGTAGATATTTCTTTTTTGTGAAAATTCGTGAATTCAGAACATTTTTATAAATAATTTTACTGATTCTACATTGTTAATTTTTAGCACATGTGTAAGGATTTTATGTATCTATAAAATGCAATTTTTATTTTATTTAAAATCGTAATAGTTTTATTTTTAACATGAAAAAACCTTATTCTGAATAATTTACATTTTGTTAAAACCGTCCTGAATTGCACCCCGGGCCGTTTTTTTTTTCTCAAGGGCTGCACATACAGACATTATACAAAAATATTTTAATTTTTTTATTTATACTTACAGATTTTTTTGTAAGTATTATAAAAAACATTAATGCATAAGTAATCTGAACGTACAATCAGCGTAATGTGAAGAAAAAAAAACTACTACCAGATGCGAAAAGAAAACACACATTAAACGAACAGAAAAATGTATTTGGATAGTTATTAACATTTTTAACAGTCAAAATTATTCATTGAGATACATAAATCAAACAACATTGCAAATATTTTTTTTAATGAAATCAATTATCAATGACCACTTTTTTGAGTTTCTTTTCGCTTACTTAATTTTTCTAAATCTATTTTAATAGTTGAAATTGCGCACCCTTACAGGTTTTCCAAATTTACATTTTCATTATGTTTAATTTTGGAAAAAAAGCTTCACAAACGTATATAAATCTTAAGGCACTAAAACTTTTTTTGGCAAAACATCTTTTATTAGGAACTTTTGTTTTTGTTACGTACTTACTAGAAAATTCTATTTTTATTAATCGTGGTATATATATTGTTTAGTTAAATATTGCATTATAGGTAGATTAATTCCATTTGCACGGTTTCTGAAACAGTGAAAACATTAAATAAAATAATAAAAAAAACACCAAATAGAGAAATGAACATCTCAAATGCTTTCTCATAATATACTAGTTCTAAAAAAAAATTCGACATACATGACCGCGGGCCGCACGTTAGGGCGCCGCGGATTGGCCAGGGCTGCTTTAGGTCCTAGTTCTATTCACCGACTATCGTGGCCCTTCATTATCGCGGCCATATTGGTTTCAAATAAAAAAGGTAAAATCCTATTCCCGACCCTCTTACATCTCGAATCTCGAATGCATTAGCTCATCTTGTGCTGGACAGAAAAGTCAACCAATGGATTTTGTTACGCATTTTTTATTTTTTTTCATACAATTTTGTTCAAGTTCAATTTGTAAGTTCGTTCGTTTCTCATATTTCCATGTCACCCTGACGCAATCTAAATCGTATCTCGCTCTTACGATACGAATAAGTTTACGAAACGAAGTAGTTACATAATAAAGGCTCAAGAAAGTTAATAGGAAAGTTCACTGTTTTTTAATTTTTTTTTATCTGTTAGTCGAACCTGCTGGTCGAAAAGTATTCATATTTTAGTAAAAGCTTTTGAAAAAATGGTTGAGGACTACGCCCTACATCCAGCAGTATAGAGAAACGGGCTGAAAAGTTATTTTTTTTGCATAAATGACACATGATTTTTTTCTATTACAATCTACTTTTTTAAAAATGTTTTCCTTAAAAGAGACTAGCTCTTGTGCTTGGACGGCTTGGAGAGTGACTTACACTGTTATATTTATTTAGTAATTTGAAGTTATATAATTTCGAAAATCCGTGAGGAAAAAAATACATACGAATTTAAAGAAAAACCGAAAACAATACTAATTAAAATAGAATCCCTTTTTTACTCGGGTTCAAAAATGTTCTTTAAATTAACTTTGAATTTATTTACTGATATATTAGTTTCAATAGTTTTTAGTTCGTTGGGGAGATTATCATAATTTCTTATTCCTTTGAAAACAAAAATATTTTGACCACAACTTGTGTGGAATTTAGGAATTTTGATATTATTTTAGTATCTGAGTAACTTGTTCATCTTAAATTCATTTATTTTTTCTTCTTTGTAAATTTGTATAAAATAATTTATTTTGTAAATAGTGTCTACTGTATGAACTTTTAATAATTAATATAGATTTTCCGTGTTAAATGTTGGGGGTTTCTTTAAAATTACTTTAATAACTAAATGTAATAAAGATTGTACAATTGAGTAATAAGCCATTTTTCAATTATTGATTCTTAAAATATTCCTTAATCTAATAAATACGTATTTACATTTTCTAATCCCTAGATTCATTAATTTAAAATTAAACATTCCAATTGAGTAAACTATAAATGTTTAATGAAGCAGTTAAAATGAATATGTATTAGTTATAGAAGGGAAATTTCGGATTAAGTGTTATTCTTTGAGTTATTAAATAATGTTATTGACAGTCCCGACCTTTTGAATTGTGTGAATTTTTATGTGAGATAGCGTGGGACGAGACAAAATATTTTTTTTGTTCCTTTTGCTGTTGATTTGCATAGTTCAAACTATGCTAAATACTCACCTTTTCCACAGCTCCACGTGTTAGCGAACACACATGGAAACTTTGATTTAATTCATTTATCTTTATACAAATTAAAATCATTAATTTTTAATCACTTCTTTTCTAAATTATAAAAATGTACACTGTTACAAATGTACACATGTAGCGTTACACTTGTTTTACTGCTTATACTACGATACTCGTACATCACCTCTGTTACTTCAATACTTTTTATATTTAAACTCTTTATTTATTGTTAATTCGCTGCATATCTATGTTATAATTTCTTATTTAATTTTCCTTTATTATTCCTTCCAAGTCTCAGAGACACACAATAAATCTATACATTTATTCTTCATTATATCACCCAATGTCGAAATTAGAGCAGAATGCAAGGCTGAGTTAAGCATTATCGACAAAATGAAGAAAGGTCTTTTGCGATGGTTCGGTCATGTGGAGCGAATGAATGATGAAAGAACGGCTAAAAAGATTTATGATGCGAATGTGTCTGGTTGTAGAAGTCGAGGAAGGCCGAGAAAGACATGGCATGATCAAGTACAACAAATTCTTGAAAGTGGTCATGTGAAAAGTCGGAATAATCGACGTGCGTGCATGAGAAGATGTATGAATGTGAAGGAAGCAAAGGAAGTGTGCCAGGACAGAGTGGTGTGGCGTTCTATCCTCTCTGCCTACCCCTCCTGGGAAATGGCGTGATGGTTAGTTAGTTAGTTAGTTAGTTATTATTCCTTTATTTTCTGCTGATTTTATTTTGTGTATCTTTATTTTCTATACTTGTGTACAGGTGTTTGTTTCATTTAATTGTTATTCAATATTATTTTATACTTTGTCAAAGGCGTAAGCCGTCGAAATAAATAAATAAATACGTTTAACTAGTTAACTAATATGGTCGTTTCAATGAAATGTAATGTAATAGCAAAATCGTATAATTTCTTTGCTTTTTATCATACTACAGTCTTGGTTTTGTTGACTACTCCTTTTACTGTGTAGAACCTTACTCAATATGAAACCCAGCGGTGATCACCCCTTTTCACAGAATTCCATTCAATGTTTTTTATGGTTAACTCTATTGTAAATTGAATGCACGGACTACGCATTTAATGCGTTGGATTTACAAGCAAGAATCTAACTCCATAAACCACATAAGTAGGACATATGAAAATACCTGCATAGTGCACCATGCTCTCTTTTCAACTTACATGGTACTAAACCATTTTTATTAAAATCACAAAACATTTTTACCTAGAGAAAACCTAATGCGGGTTATATTTATATCGATGTCATGTAGATTGATTACGCTTTAAAATATATTTAAATTACCTTACACTGTTAGTTGGTTATCAACAGCTGTATAATAGCAAATATCATTTTTTTTTTTTAAATATATATTTGGACCCCTGTATACCCTTACGTGTCATGTAAAAGGCTAAGGTACTCAGAAAAATCGTTTTTGTTTGTCTTGAAAATGGGATGTTCGATCACTGATTTTGGTTTATTACCTTTATGAGTCCAATCGCCATTGTTGCAAAGTTCAAGAACAATGGTGCTTGATAACTACTTTTAAGTACAGTGTGGATATCTGTTAAGGATATTCCATCTTTCCTGCATTCTGCTTCAAGATTATGGCGTTGCAAACTGAGAAATGGGCACTGAAATAACAGATGTTCGATACTCTGTGAAGAACTATCATCGTATGGACAATAGTCATCATCATATTAAAATTTATTTCAACATAGAGGGAAAACATTTTTGAGAAGGGAATATGGAAGTCTATGCATTTACAGGGCTTAAGACCTGTCATTGGCTGGTTTAAGTGGGCACTTTACACACTGTGTAACATTCACCATTCTGCCCGTGTTTGAACATCCACATTTCCTCAACTCTTCCATCTGTTGACTTTTGTGAAGTAAAAGAGCTGACACCTTTATCACGTGGGTAAGATTCATCCGGCTGAACTAAATCACCTACTAGGCAACAACTGAAAACAATTTTTTTTTTAAATATACTTCTTCTTTTACGAGGTAGTAATTCAACGATGTTTGAGTATGTCCAAATGCTTGCAGACAGGCTGGATTTCCTCCCTAGGGATTGTTCATATTTAAATTTATTTCAGTGTGTTACACAGTGTGTAAAGTGGCCACTTAAACCAGCCAATGCCAGGTCATAAGCCCTGCAAATGCCTAGACTTCTACATTCCCTTCTCAAAAATGTTTTCCCTCTCTGTTGAAATAAATTTCAATATGAACAACTCTCTAGGGAGAAAATCCAGCCAGTCTGCAAGCATTTGGACATACTCAAACATTGTAGAATATCATATTTTGTCATGTAAATCTACTGTTAAAAGTATTTGACATAATGTCGGATATATGCTTATCGGATAAATGGTATTTATCTAAAAAAAAAGTTCATAAGAAATATGAAAGTTAGGAAGTGATGAACTTAATAATGCTAAAAGTTAATAGTATTATTAAAATAAGCAAACTGGTAGTCTCTTTTAAAATTCGAGTATATTTTAGCTTCTAGAAGCTAGTTTATACAAATAAACCACAAAATATAAGTAAATCAATTTATTCAAAATGGTTGATGTAATATACGAATGAAACCGTTCTTTTACACAACAGTGTTAAAATTCTTATTTAATCCATATAAAATTTTGAAAACAAATATTTTCATTTTTATTTTGATAAGCAGTTTTTTACGGGCATATTTAATCATTTATAGGTACATATTGTATGAACATAATTTTTATATTTAAATCAAACTCTGATTTGAGTCTACTAAAACCGTTTATTTATTTTGTGGGCAATTGTTTCGCCTTGTTAGGGCATTTTAAAACGAATGTGAAGATTAAACGGACTTAAGGTCATTACATACTTATATATACAAGTACCTAAATTAAAAAGTTTTAAAGTAAAATAATTGTGCTTTTTTTATCGAAATGGGTTGTTTTATCGTGTTTTTTAATGCAACCAATTGTCTATTTTGAAAAAAATGCAGCAATTACCAACATTAAACGGACTTAACCAATTGTCTGGAACCAATTGCCTGGAACCAATAGCCTTCAGACTTACGAATCATCGACAGTCCCAGTTAGTGCAGATCCCAACTAAAATATTACTTCTTTAGTTGATCATACCCTCAATTTTAAATCAGAAAATATAATATGTCACTACAGCTTAGTTAGAATGTAAGTTAACGTATACACTTGTAAAGCGTCTTTGAGGTGATTTTTCACAAAAATGCCGCCGTATAAATCTGACAAATTTATATTTATTATAATTTACTAACGTTTATTATTGCTACTAACCCTAAATTATTATTTTATTTTAATAAATACATTAGCACTAACGCAACAACTTGAAATCCATTGTAACATATGTATTAAGTTAAAAAAGTAATTTAGTAATTATAATAAATTCTAAATATTTTGAGAGCGGAAAACGACAATTTTTATGAGTTTATTTTATAATACAAATGGTGTTTATGCTCCTGGTGGTCCACGCCTAGAGGAAAGAATATCTTATCCATAAGTCCGAACCACCCCAGTCCATAGGGTCATTACGACCCCCTCCTGAGTCCATCTGACCGCTGTCCAGAGAGACCCTTCCCAGAAATACTTTTGTGCCTGTCATGTTCCTGAAGAATCCAACGGGAGTACCTTTTTTGAAAGACGAGAGTCATCTTGGTCGAATTCTTAGGTCGAATTACGAAACATTTGTAAACTTCACGACTGTTCGTTTCCCTGTAGTCATGTGTATTATTTTTTGTGAAATACCCTAATTTTTATTGCAATCAGTATATATTATGATTGATTTAATTTACTGATCATAAAAAATACTTCGTACAAATATTTTGGCAATCTTAGTATGGGGTAATGACCCTAGTTAGACTGGCAATAATCCAATAAAAAAAAATTCAAAAAATTTATGCATTTGCTCTTTACTTGTATTTATGTAAGAACTTATCTGTTTTTTGTTTGTTTGCGAAACTGAAGAAAGACTCAAGTCTTTATGAACAGTTTCGGGAAAGGGGTGGATGCTTTCATTGGGGTGGGGTTACCCGTGCCGAGGACACTTAACAATACGTTATTTGTTCCTCACTGACTTGTGATACACTATGTACGTTTGCACATAACAAATAATTTGTATATTAAAATTAGTCTGAACTACGTAAAAATGGATTTTACTTATAATTAGTCTACTACTAAGGGCCAGTTGCACCAAAAAAGTTATGTTAAAATAATGTTAAATCATTGTTGTTTGCATAAAAATGGGCAACATGTGTTGTTGATCTTGATCTTGCTTTTTTCATGCAAAATATTTTCTGATTTCGATGAAAACGCATCAATTATTCCACTTTTGCTTATTTTGGTGTAACTGCCCTAACACTAATGCATACATATTAATCAATACCTATGTAGGTAGGTACTAGGGTTTTATGTAATTCAGCCCTGTAAAAGATATCAGGTCCAATTCATTTAAACTGAACCCACTTCAATCTTGTTTTATCTTTTTTGTCTCTAGCATTGTATGGAGATCGTGACGGTATGTAGATAGGACTCGAGTTTTAATAAAAACAGTTTATAGGATATTGTATAGTGCCTTAAAAAACAAAAAATTAAAAAAGTTAGTATTGTGTCTTAAATAACAGCATTTTAAATTTGACTTTCCATTCATAGAAAATTAAAACAACAGGTTGCCACAAATATTTTTAAAAAACTCAAAATATAACCACCTTAAGAAAAGAAAGTATCTATATAAGAAAAGCACTTAGTTTTAAAATACGTCATTTTAATATTATTGATATCACAATAAATAGATGTTATTATTATTATTATGGATAACTTAAATAGTGTCATTTTCGTAATAAAATACCTCAAGGGCGCTTTACATAGTGATTCTATTGTTAAATTAATTTAATTGAAGCTTTTAAATTTATAATTTAATTAAAACAATTCATTTTGTTGTCACATGCTGCGGATTTATTCAAATGATTTAGAGAACAAGTGGGTTTTAAGTTTTTTTCGAAACATCACTTCACTTTCACAGCCTCGCACCTCTGCTGGGAGAGCATTCCATGCCATAGGGCCTGCGACCGCAAATGCGCGTTCACTAAATTTAGTGCGCTGTTTGCGTAGAGGTATAATAACTTTTCCTCTCGCCGTAGACGTAGCTGATCTAAACGTGAGACGCCTGTCAGCTAGTTCATCTGGAATGCATAGTTCCCTTAGATATTCCGGAGCAGAGTTGGGCAGTGACTTATAAATAAGCCAACAGAGTTTGTATTCGACCCTCTGTGGAAAACGTAGCCAGTAGCAGATAATAAAAAGTACATAATAAAATACCTAATGCTGATTTTTTCAGATGTAAATTGTTTAGCCAATCAAAGTTTTTTTTTTATTATTTTGTTTCATAAAAATACCTCATACAAACGTACTATTTTGGCGTGATTAATGACATTATTTAAACACACATTAAGAATACGAGGTACTCTATTTAATAAAAATTAATAATAAAACTTATATTGGCTCTTCTGTAACGTTGCTACATGTCGCTTGGTAACTTTTTCCTTTTCAGCGTCGATTTGTATGTGTATCTGTTACGGCTTCCTGTATGGTAATAATGTGTTTAAAGTGCGTTGTTTTTGTATTTTTAATATTGCAATGAAATGTCCATGTTGTATTTCAATAAGTATGTATTTATAACTTAATGTTATAAATTGTTAAAAATTTACGAATGCTTAAATTATAAAAATAACGAAACCATAAAATGAGTTATCCAGGCCTATTTTATTGAAATTAAGTACACGTGTCATTAGAAAAACAGAATCTGATACTCTATTGAAAAAAAAATCATCTCAAGTTTTCATTATCATATTTTTCAATCTTGCTGTTAGCACAGGTGCACAAATTCAAGGCAATCAAAAATATACATAGGTTTTCATTATGCAGAAACTAACTGAATAATTTTTAAATGTGTACAAATCTACATAATATATTATGTATGTATGTGTCTGCACATATTTACAATATTATTAGTATTTTATTGAATTCAATAAATGAATAAAAAAATACGTTTTAACATTTCGGGAAAATACTATAACCGACATGAAAATACTTCGTAAAAAAACTTCTAAAGAAATTGCGGAATAAAGAATCTTCTCATTACAGTTTAAAAGAAATGCTGCACGTTGTATTTTTTTTGTCGATCAACTGGCAATGTCGAACATGAGTAATGTCTACGACAAAGTTCGACTATTTACAGAATCGACTGTGACAAACGAGATATGAATATTTAGCAGAATCTTGAACGTGTTATACATGTTAAAAAAGCCATAATGATACATTTCATAGGTGGTCAACCATTTACATAAAAATATTACAACCAATATTCCAAAGAATCTGTACTGTTCGCACCAGAAGTTTGCATCAAAAATATCATGTTTCAAAATAGTAATACATTCAAATTTGATTTCGAGAAAATTTTTGATGAACTTCCATCGGTAGTTTTTTTATATCTAAAAAAAGAGGAGGGATAATTCAATATTTTAATTTGAAATAACCAGTAAGTCTTGTCGCTTTCGCGACGTATAAAGCAGTTAGGATAAAGAATTAAAATTCTTGTACCAAAAGTGTAGGTACCTAATTGATAATTTATTTTTTAAAGAACGAGTAGATCCAAGTTTGTGGATTTATCGCTTTCAAGACTGAATGAATTCCTCTAGATGAAAAAAATATATATTATTCTAAATTAATTAGTTACTTTTTTAAATTAATGTTTTTTTTTTTAACCATTAATACTCAGAAATTATTTTTAATACTTACAGCACTAACTTTTTACATATTATTTTTCAATAGATTAAAATGAAATTACTTTTTTGTGTACCATTTTATTTAGAATAATTTAATAACCAACAAGTTTCAGCAAAATATTATGCCTTCTTCAAGGTTAATCAGTTTGGTATTTAACTTAATTTCAGATTTATATAACATTCAAACCATGTTTGAATTAAATAAAGTAGAGGAATGATTTGACGTTCTTTTTTTATAAACAAAGGGTTTCAAACTGATAAACGATCGATAAAATTAATTTAAAATATCATATTATCTATCAAATTCATTTAATTTTACTGTAATGTATTTAAAACTTGCCATACATATCATTTAAAAAGACGATAGATATTCGCTTCAAAACAAACAATCAACTAGCTATCAAAGTTAAAAACTATATTTTCTGTGTAATGCTGATTACCGACATATGCAAAAAAAAAAATAGAAACGTACTTAAGGGTTCCAGTAATTAACAAATAATCTCGCTGCTTTTGAATTTCAGTTGGTACAAGAGTAGAAAAACCATAAATTTCGTGTGTATTTGAATCAACACCCGGGCTGAAAGGATTAAGTATCACTTGTCTTTTATTCGAATGATAAATAAAATGGTTTTAAAAAAGTCAACTTTGTATGCGAAATTACATGACACAATAAATTATTTTATTATCAGTTATCCCTGGACTAAGCTAAAGCTTAAGATCGAAATATGCTGCATTTTTGGTGTACCAATTCAGTTCCCTATGCACCACTGTGTGGAAAAGGGAAACCATGATAGTAAAAAAAGTTCCCATTTGTCCTAAATGAATAAACAATCATTGTCGTTTATTTAACATTATATTCTAACCTTATTATTTGTGAGTAAGAAAGTACATTTTACAATCATATTTTGTAAAATAAAAAACTTAACACTTTTTCATTAATTGAAGACATATGTTTTTATTAAACATGAGCAGAAAGTTTACGTTTGACCGGTAAATATCTTATATTCTATATCCCCCTTTAAAGAAGTTATAAGAACGATTGCTCTATGCATATTTATATTTTTTCAAAATATACTTACAGTAAATATAGTAAAATATCTATAATGTTTACGACCACTTTTGGTTCATATACACAGGTTAATAATAATGTAAAACGTAAAATACAATTTTGTACTTTCAATATCTCACGAATACTTTTGATTCCTATTACGATCAAATAAATTAAGACTTATTTCCTTAATCGATAAGTAACATGTAATATTTTTTTACTCTAAATTTCCTTTGCCGATAAATACAATTCGTGTATTGTATTATATTATATCTAGATACATTGAATTCTTTTGAGCATTAAATTACACAAACAGACAAACCATTACGCCGTTTCCCCGTAGGGGTAGGCATAGAGGATAGAACGCCATATCACTCTATCTTTGCATACAGACCTCGCTTCCTCTACATTCATACATCTTCTCATGCACGCACGCCGATTATTCCTACTTTTGACATGTCCATCTTCAAGTATTTGATAGACTTGATCGTGGCATGTCTTTCTCGGCCTTCTTCGTTTTCTGCATCCATCAACATTCGCATCGTAGATCCTTTTAGCCGTTCTTTCGTTGTCCATTCGCTCTACATGTCCAAACCAACGCAGCACTCTTTTCTTGATTCTGTCTATAATGCATATCTCAGCCTTACACAGTTCACGGATCTCAGTTGTGTCTTTGTTTTTTGCGAATGAATGTTAATTATTTAAGACGCAGATGTGTGTAATTTCTATCCTGTAAAAAAATACTTTTTTCAAATCATGAAACTGTCGTTCCCGGGGTGCAATGTATTTAAAATGTAAATTTAGTTTTACTAACAATCTAAAATCACTATACAATCTCCGATTTGTCCAAATGCTTTTAAGCTAAGACCGGATTTCACCCCCAAGGGTGATAGGTAATAATATTATCATAATAAAACAGAGATAAATAATATTTTAGAGAATACTATATAGGAATTTGGAAGTCTTGGGATTTAAAGGGCTCATAACCTATCACTACTTGGTTTTAGTGGCCACTTTACACACGGTGTACCATTCACTGTTCTGCCATTCATTCCTTCAATTTTTCTATCTGTTGATTTTTGTGAAGTTGAAAAGCTGGAAACCTTCATTGAAGCGTGTGAGATTCTTCTTACTGCATTAATTTACCTACATACTAGGCATATATTTTTTTTCTTTTTTAAAAAAAAAAGAAATTCTAGAGTACTTATTATTTATTTATTCATATCTTTCTCTTACAAACTAAAATTAATAATAAAAATAATGTGACCTCACTGGGGTTACCCGTACCGAGGACATTTAAAAATATACTTTTTTTAAATGTTTTTACATTTGAGAATAAACAAAGAAAACCAACTTAATAAACAGAGCTAATTAACCAAATATGTACATTTATATTATTTATATTACAAAACGCACAATAAAAATAACAAAACCCTAACATAAGCTATACACTGTAGAGCGGTTGATTCAATATTGGTTTGGGCGAATGAGACAATTCATTTTATTTCTACCTAGCTCCACTATTCATTTGTTATAGCCTTTTTAAACATTTTCTCGTTACTAATCGTTTTAATAGATAGTGGAAGTAGGTTATAGATTTAAATTGAATAATACTCAAGAACCCTTTGTCCGAAATATATTTGTATTTACTCAAATAATTAAATTTTCGGACCATTGCCTAAAAGTCGTAAATAACTTGTGCCGGAAAAATGGAAATCGAGTTATGATAGAGTGGGATTAGAAGCCTGGGACCTTTGGTCCGTGAGTCCACAATACTACCACGGGACCACAACCCGACCACAATTTAGGTATACTTCTGCTGCCGTAGTATAATGGACTAAATGCTTTCATCAGACATTCAAATTTCGGGTTTGATATCCAGTAAGATCACAATTTTCTCGATCCTGGATGTTATATCAATAAATGGTTATATTTAAGTAATAAATCAGTTTAGAAAATAATCCGTTTTGTATACATTAATCGGCTATCGAGATTACCCAATTTTCTTCTCCGGTATTTATGTAACTCATAATAGCGTATCCAATACTGCCCTTTACTATTCCTGCAAGAGATTTTATTACATATAATTGAATTAAAGTGCTTTGATTAAAGTGATTGCGCCGGAATGGAGATTTACAACCTCAATAATTTACGATTCGGCTATTATCGTCTTAATTGGAATAAATGCATTTTAAGCAAACATAAAATTACTCCACACTTATTTAATTCAAACACGCGGTACAAATGTAGGTTCTTAAAAATTTTTAATAAATTTTTATGTGAAAATTATATTTGAAGCATTAACTTTGTGGTTATTCAGTATAATTATAATAAAAAACCGGCTTTGTTTTTAACAACTTTTTTTTTCTTCCTACCGGTTTTAAAGCAAAGTAAAGTTTCTTTATCAAGTTATAATTTACTAATGAATATAATCCTATTTTATTTAACTATGTCTTCTAAATAAAACTGTAAATAAAGATTAAAAATGTGTAAAGTATGTACATAATAACACATGAACAAAAATCAACATTTATATGTAAAATCAGCTTTAAAACTAAAAAAAAAAAAACCTAATTATTAACAGCGTTCTTACAAGATTACATTATTTTACAAAAAATTAAGAAATGGCACAAATTGATCCATGTAAATTGATCGAATAAAAAAAATATTCGTTTGATGTTGTTCATGAAAAAAGTATAAATGTCTTATTTTTGGTGAAAACACACTATAATAGGCTCGTTTTTACGTTTTTTATATCAATTTTCAGAAATAGAGTTTCATGGTTGCATGAAATAACTGATAAAATCGATTTGATCAGTGATCAGTATTTTCTCATCACTAATGAAATTAGTTTAACAGCTGTCCTTCTAATCAAGCTATATTTTAAGGACTATAAGTCAAATATCAATATAACTTTGGACCACCCATAAAAACATCATTAAAGATATGTTTTCATGTAATTTTATACATTTTGTGGTCAAATTTAATTATATGGATTATTCAAAAATATAAAAACTTGTTGAAGTGGTCCAATGTTACCCAAAATGAATGTGTTATAATTGATTATGCCTAGTTTTGCACCTATGCCTTCGAGTAATGAGTATCGGTAAGTGATACTATTCGCTTCGCACTAGTTACGCTGCCAATCGACATGTTACCTAAATACAACATAATATAAACAATGATACCTGATCGGCGTCTACGGACAACCTAGATAAGTTGCATGTCACAGAACCTATAAAGTTGCAACATATTAAGGACTGGAGAATTATCTACTTCGTAATACGCAGATAACAAGCATTGGGATTGTTTTGTAATAATATTTAACATCATGCATATCTATTACGTTTCCATTTATGATGTTTTTACTGTACAAGCGCGTAATAATGGCAAGGAAACTACCCTGTACGCCTTCATTCTTCATCTTAATATTGTCTAAAAAACTAAAGGAAATAAGGGATTCTGATCTTCTGAAAATTATGGCTGATGTCTAAAATTATAGGAAGAGATACGAGTTTTAACTTGCCTATTGAACAAGGCATTAATCATCTTCCTGGACGTCCGTTGCTGCCAGTTCATAAGGAGTTCATGACAGAACTCGGGACGCGGACCTGATGCAACAAGACGTATAGAAGTTGACATTTGATAGAGGTGTGGGCCCCGATTACAATGGGAAGTTAACATTTATCTTCAATTTTATCTCCAAAGTAAAATTAAGTTTTGAGTATGAAAAGCTGAACATGCATACAAATTTTTCTTCTAAACATGTTTATTTATAGGTTACCGACGAAGATACTTAAAATATTCATGCAAATTATACTCATTTTCGTACACAAATATCGGTTTTTCTTTATAGACAGTCGAAGATAACTCTATTGACTTCCCATTGTGATAGGGCCCCCGGAAGCCGTTTGTGGACGTCATACTCTCTAACTGTGGAGCTTATGTGGAATGATTATTTAATTTACACATTACAACAAAGATGAAGAATATTTTAGATAATTTAATATAGAAGTCTAGGCATCTGAATATGGAACGTTTTGTTGAGCTGTTGATACAAAAATATGAACAGTTTTATAATAATAAAACAAATCTTTGAATGTTGCACACATTACACAGTGTGTAAAGTGGCAAGAGACATGTCATAAGCCCTGTAGATGCCTAGACTTCTATATCACCCTCTCTTAAATGTTCTTCATCTTTGTTGTAATATGTTAATATTAACAACTCCCCAGGGAGTTGAATCCAGTCCTTGTCTACAAAAATTTGAACGAACTCAAAATATTGTTGATTATTTAATTATTTTTCGTATTTAAATTTGTGTTGTAAACATCTCCTTTCTTCCTTAATCTCTTTTCTTTTTCCTCCTTTTATTCTCTTTTTCCCATTGAAGACTAGAATCGATATCAATTTATTTGTACACACATATCGCTAGTTCTATATCAGTATCCATTTTTTTTCGCATTTGACTTGAAACTCAAATATATATTTTTTTAAATTGTAAGATGTTTTCTCTTTCGCTTTATTGAGATTTTTCGAAAATTTGACCTTCAAGCATTCAGAACTTTCGGTTTTTTCAATATTTTAGTATTATTTTTTGGTAAACATAAACATTTGCGATTAAAGTACGTCGAAACTTCCCTCAAACTGGGGTAAAAAATAAGATATTACGCTTTGAATGCTTGAAGGTCAAATTTTGAAAAAATCTCAATAAAGTATAAAAATTGACACATCTCCCTAACTATAAAACTTAAGCGAAGGAAAGTAAGATCCTATAATTAGCAAATGACCTCTATATTCTACCTCTATATCTATCCAGTTCCAGTCACCCTGTGTAGGGTGATATTCAGATTCCATATTGTGACAAATTCGAATAGTGGGTTTTTGACGTATTGATTTTTATATTATTTATTTTTTACTGCAACTCCAATTTTACGGTGATTCTACCCCTGTTTTCGACTCTCGTATATATTAAAGTTGATTTACACTCATCGTAAAACTTTTATAGATTTTGTATTTGCAGAGTAAAGCGGCTTTTACAATGAGGAAGTTCAGAGGTTTATAAAAAAAAGTATTAATAGACTATTAAACTGAGCCAAAAAAGTTTTGTAATTTTTAAATTTCTTTGCCCTCGACGTCACGAGTTGTCGTCAGTAAGTTGGGCTGACATTTAAAAGTAGAACCCCGTAGCTGTCAAAATACACTAAACGTTGTTAAAAATGCCTACCCGGAACCCGGAAATCTATCACATCACATAACAACGATATAATTGATTTATTATTTTTTACATGAATCTATAGCGTTTCAAAAGTTCATTTTTATTAAAATATTTTTTGGAAAATTTTTCATACATCATCGAGATTCGTGTAATACCTAAATGCTCTAACTTTTACCGCGTCTAAGAAAACATTATTTAAATACAATTCCCCGTATCACTGAACTTCCTCATTTACACCCCCTTAGCGGAAATACTAATAAATTGCTTGTGTTCTTCATAATTTTTTTATCGTACCTTTAATTTTCTTTATTTTTATTTTATTTCAATTGTGCCTGTATGTATTATAAAGATTTGTACTGGCCATTTTTTAAAGGCTAAGTCCGTTAGTAAATAAATAATAATATCAAATATTACACAATGTTTTGAGTACGTCAAAATGCTTGCAGACTAGCTAGATTTCATCCCTAGGGAGTTATTTATGTTTAAATTTGTTGAGAGGGAAAACATTTTTGAGAAGGTAATATGAAAGTCTAGGCATTTACAGGACTTATGACCTGTTCAAACATAGGCAGAATGTTGAATGTTACGCAGTGTGTAAAGCGGCAACTTAAACCAGCCAATGACAGGTCGTAAGTCCTGTAAATGCCTAGACCTTTATGTTCCCTTCTCAAAAATTTTAACCCTCTCTGTTGCAACAAATTTAAACCAAATTTACATCAAAACGCTTATGGCGACGGCGTTCGTAATAGGAATACCTATATTTTATTAATGAATAATTTATCTCGAGTGTCTAACACATCGTCCAGAAGATAACTTCCCTTATTACGGGCTGTATACGTTCGATCAAATGGCTATTGATTGATAGTAATTTTAATTGCGTTCGTTTTGCTTGTCCCGTCTTCTCGATTGCTCTTAAACCGCACACGTACTCGTTGTAACTGATATTCCGCTTCAAGTATGGTCGTGATATGAATTCAATACCTTCGTCTTGCAAACGTATCGACTCACTTCACTGATTATTATTGATTGAGCAACCCAATGCCTTATCAAGCACAGCACACGAGTACAGTAGGCGCTGGAAGTACTACGCACCGACATGTTTACTTTCCTAAGGTTTCCCGGTTTGAACAAGGCAGCTTCGGTTTATTTAATGACACCGTTAAATTTGAAACTGCATTTACTATTATTGCAACACGAAGAAACGGATGAGCGACAGTTTTATGAAAAATGAAATCGGAAGAGAATGCAAATATGGGGCAGGGCCCCGATTACACTGGGAAGTTAACAGAGTTATCTTTAATAATGGGCGCTCAGGGGCGCTGTACAATAAATAAATATCCCAGCTCGTCTTGCAGCTACAGAGCGCATGGACGGTTGGGATTCTAGTTCCTTGTCTTCAATTATAATATATAACAATTATGATATATAGGAGCTAGATAACAACACGTCTTGCAGCTACAGAGCGCATGGACAGTAAGAAATCTAGCCTCTATTTACATTTTTATTTATAAAAAAAATATTTGACATTGAAGTTTAGAGTTGAAGTGATATTTTGAAAAACGAAATAAAAAGCAAATTTATAAAAATAGAAGTTAGATAACAACAAGTCTTGCAGCTACTGAGCGCATGGATGGTTGAAATTCTAGACCCCATTTACTAAATTTAGATATTTGATAGTTGATAACATTTACATAATATGATAAATCGGTAGTCAGATGTCTATAAAGAAAAATCGATTTTTGTGTACGGAAATGAGTATATTTATTTTTTAATTTTATTTTATTAACATAAACGGCGAATCTGCCTTTTACAAAAATTTATAATATGAACATATTTGGATTAATATTTTTTTTAAAAACATAAATTTCCGACTACTCAAGATTAATAAAAAAAATTAAACCTAAAAATTACAGAAAATTAAAAAAAAAATAATCCTAAAAATTAAACAACATATTCAGTAGAAAGTTTAAATAATTTAAGAATAAGTGTAAAAAACAAATTAAATAATAAAATATTTTAAAGTAATATTAACAAGAAAATCGTAAAGTACTGTTTCATACAGCTGGGCAAAGTGAACGAAAAATTGTGTATATTTTGGAATGTATAAATAAATTAATATAATTACCATTCACCATTTTCGAAAAAGTTCAAAAGGTTTTTCCTATAGGAATAATACCCTACACTAAATTTATTTAAGATAAGTGGGAATAACTATTGCCGAGTTCATGAAGTCTGTTCAATACGGCATTACAAGTATACACTGTCCGTGAATTGTTGCTACAAAACGGTGGCACCTGTCTAGTCATTCTTCCAGGCACCCTGAAGTTGATGAGAGATAACAGTTCCCATTTTGAATTTACAATTTTGAAAAAATTTAAAAGGTCTATAATTTTTATTCTATCGTTTAGTTTTTACAAATTTAATGTTTTTAGTAAAAAATCGTAATTTGCATTAACATTTTAAGTATCTTCATCGGTCACCTATAATTTAATATTTTCAAAAGGAAAAAAAAAATGCGTATTCTGCTTTTCATACAGAACTTAATTGTACTTAGTAGATAAATGTTAACTTCCCATTGTAATCGGGGCCCTGGAGCGTAAGACTTATCACCTCTGCTACCTGTAACAGATGATCGAGGTACGCTGCATTTTATTGTACAATGCGGTCCCCTATGCACCACCGGTTTTGGATAAAGGTTTAATAATGATGATGGTAGACACTGTGTCAACATATTTATCGATTATTTAAGTGTAATACGTAGTTTTGTTCTAACATATGCTCAGTCCATTCAAATCTTTAATTGCCTTTGTTTATACATGCGTCACAGATACGTTTTAAACAAAATATTACAGTGCGCGTTTTAACACCAACGAAATTGGTATCTTTGCTGGGTTCTCTGACAGGCTCTTACATATTAATATAGGCTATTATACCGAACGCTCCGTACATAATATGTGTGGTTTGTTTGTAATGCTGAATTATTAAGTGCAGTGATAAATATTCTCACTTTATCTTCGTCCTTTATTCATATCCTCGGCCCTAAAGGCTTTATCCTGAAAGGCGTCCATGGTTAGGCTCTCTCGCTACACCATTCATCTGTTTCACAAAAAGATTCCCTTTGGTTTCTGTGATCCTTTGAGAAATCTTTCATCCTGTTGTTGGTATGGTAATTGAATTTCACGTATTTTCCATTAAGTTTAAAAGCGTATTAATTTTTGTCATTTTTCCTATCCTGTCATTTTCCCTGTCTTGTCAAGTTGTAAACAGAAAAACTAAGTTTTTTTTCTTTTTTTTTTTCCTTAAATGCGCCAGGGGTGGTATTCCAAACGATCTCGCCGGCCGTATTATCTCGTGTCTTTACATATAAAATACACGAGAAAAAAATCTTTTTCTCGTGCCGCGAGAGCGGTTCAGAATAGCACCCCAGGTGGTGTACATGTGTACATGTCCTCTTCGGGTTCGATTCTCGGCTAAACTGAAATTAAATATTTATTTAAATATGTGTTTTACACTAGAATATTTTATAGTCCCTGGACTGGTACCTGAAGCGAAAGACAATTCATCTTACCTTCAGGGAACAAAAAAAACAAGATACTTAAGGTTTAAGCACCAATGCTGTGCCGTATATGTTGGTGAATATCTATATTAATAGCAGCGTTTTTTCCGAAACATCACTTCACTCTCACAGCCTCGCACCTCTGCTGGGAGAGCATATCATGCCATAGGGCCTGTGACCGCAAATGCGCGTTCACCGAATTTAGTAGGCAGTTTGATATAATAACTTTTCCACTCGCCGTAGATGTAGCTGATCTAAGCGCAAGACGCCTGTGAGCTAGTTCATCTGGAATCTGGAATGCATAGTTCCCTTAGATACTCCGGAACAGGGTTGTGGAGTTACTTATACATAAGCTGGTGTAGTGGTCAAGACGCTTGACTCATGCTCGGAAGGTTCCGGGTTCGATTCCCTGTGAGAACACAAAAATTAAAATGTGATTTTTCTTAAGCCTGGGTGTTCTGTGATGTAATTCACCACTGTAATTGGGCCTCCTGGCCTGTTGTGGTGCAAAAATAAAATGAAAATGAAAATAAATAAGCTAACGCAGTTTGTATTCTACCCACTTCGGAAAACGTAGCCAGTGTTATTCCTGAAGTAGTCGACAAATTTGCAAAAAATAAACATTGAGAATAGTAAATAATTTGTCAAGTGTTGATGCTGAAAAGTTAACATTAAAAAAATAAAGCACTGTTTCAACATTATGGTTAATGAAATAAAGAAACACGTCCGAAGTAATATATTAACATAAATAACTACTAATTTGTCCTTAATATTATTGTGATCGTGTTGTAATATATAACAAATTTAACGGAGACACCTGGAAGATGCGAAAATCTTGCTACGTAAATTTTAGATTTGTTCTGTCATGAAAACCAGAGATTTATTACTACCAATCGGTACTAGAAAAAGAAACGTGTGTTGAACCCCAAACAAATGCAGAGACACACGTGTTATTCGTTGACAAGTGCAAAGAATTATGGGGGAACTTACGAACCGTCTTTACTTCCCTTGAATCTAAAATACTCGTTGTGAACAAACATACATCTTATAGGTTTCTTATACATAATTCATTGAAAAGGCAGTCAGAGCAACAACAACCAGTGATGAAAAACTAAGAAAGGGAAAAAAGAAAGGTCCTGGCGCCACTGAAACGTACAAATATCCTGTCAGGCTATAAATAATGTACGTTACTTAGTCATGTGTACATATTATTGAAGAAACCACTGTGACTAGCTATGGTTTCATGGTCAAATTACTGACTGTAACCCAAGCTGTCGGATCTTTTCTGCGTCCACGGGGTAAATATGTATACATATATCCGTACGGAATTACATATCGCAAAGCATTGTATTAATTTATTTTTACGAGCTTTAAGTGTATGTGATAACAATGTTTATTTATTTATTTCCAGAAAACAACGGCCATTACAACAATAATACAAAGATTTCTATGTATTACCTAATACAAAGCCGAAAAAAGCATACTTGTTCAAAGTCATTCTGTATCACTACTCTTGTAAAATGAATATGAAAATAAATAATAGTAATGAAATAACACATAAATATGAAAAGAAATTCTTTTTTGTTATCAACTCGGTCTTCAGAAAATACTTTCGTTCACGGATCCGTACGGAGTGACTCCAAATTAACCTTTTTATATTTAAAACCAGAGAAAATAATTATAATATGAAAGTATTGGTACAACAACAAAAAAATGTTTGTTAAATGCAGTTAGATTAAATTATAAATATTATTTGCAATTAAAGCATTTTATCTATAGTTTTTTAGAGTGAGAATATATACGTGGATTAGAGAAGAAAAATCGTTTTAAAAAATTATGATTCTAGGAAAAGATCAGTCTGTGCGAACCTTATATGTAACATGCGGTGTTCACCAAGGAGCTTTCCTGGGTCCCTCATTGTTTTGATCATTCCAATGATTTATTTTGACTTCTGGGTAGATATTAGAAATTGATTATAATTGCATTTAATTACCATGATAGCATGGAATATCGGGTTCGGTTCCCGACGCAATTTGAGTAATATATTGATTTATAAATGCATTTTTCGTCATCATCATGCGCCTTTCCACACTCAGTGGTGCATAGGCAACTGGATTGGTAAAACAAATTAACCTTAGTTTGACCATCTGTTACATAAAGTTATAGTGATCAGTATTTACGCTTCAGGTGCCAGTATGCCAGGAACAATGAAATATTGCAGTTAAAAAACCTACGTAACCAAAAAAAATATTTATATAAATAATAATAATAAGACATGCTGCAATTAGTGTTCCAATGCAGTGCCTTAAGCACATTAAGTGAGGGTAAGGAAACTATTATTGCCACTTAACGAGTAACAGTATTATTACACAATAATAATAATAATAATGAAATAAATTAAACAACTTTGTTTTTACTTTTTCTACAGACCGGTTTCAAAGCTAGATTTCAAAGTGGTCGGTAGAAAAATTAAAAAATAATTGGTTTAAAACAAAGTCGTTTTATTTATTTTATTATAATGAATAACCAAAAAGTTAGTGCTTCAAATGTAAAATTACATTATTACGTCAAGTTATTTTCTCTTCCTTTTTAATATATAAGACTGTCAATTTTTGGTACTTTTAAATAATATTTTCGCAAATCCTCGGTAACACACCTTTCGGTTCTTCACAATAAAATAAAAATGAGTCTCACATAAATTCCTTTTATAATCACCCCTATTCAACTCCCCTTCCAAGTGTCCCAGAATAGGAAGTTCCGGTTGAAAAAATGTAGGAGCTCCATATTCTTACTAACTTCCCCTTCTTGAGTAATTCCAAAAGCTGTCTTTAAAAAAATCCTTCAGGATCCAAGCCATGACCATTTACGCCACCTATTTTTTGTGATTCTACCAACAAAATAATATCCTTATGAAAAATTTACTGAGGAGTTATTTTTGGAAACAAGCTTCTAAGAGACATTTCTAGATTTTTATGGCTTAAAATGCTTAACCTTTTCGTGGGTGCTTATTTTCGTATTTTAGGGCTCGTCTTGAATTTAACAGTATGTCGTGTTAGGTAAGGTTAGGTAGGGTTTAACTATCGCATCGCATGTATTAAACCTTAATACGCCTCGTACATTTCACCCCTACGCTTAGCTTACACGCATAGTTTTTGAACCGTAACATTTTTTGACAGTATTGAAGATTTTCTTGAAAAAGTTTTCTCAGCTATAGGTAGTTTTTTCGGTCATTGCTAGCGTTTTTCAGTTATTGGTAAAACTTTTTCGGTTATTAATGGCATTTTCCTCAGTTATTGACAGAATTTTTCACTCACGATTCTGACCGCTTTGCGGCTTCCATCGTCTGCTGACACGTCTATTACAGCTTGTAATATTCCTTATTTTTTTTCAATTATTAGAATATACTTTTTACAAAAACGTAACACAATAAAAACGTAACGAAATGTTTACCATACCAAAGATAATGGACGCTGATTAAGTTTCTTAGATTTTCACAGTCAATAAATAACCCAAAATAACACATTGTTCACAATGGACGTTGCATTGCAGTTTGAAATTGACTAGAGGCGCCCTATAATTAACTATGACACCTACCTGTATATACCATATTACAGGGAATATGGAAGTCTAGGCATTTACAGGGCTTATGATATGTCGTTGGCTGGTTTACGTGGCCATTTTACACACTTTGTAACATACATAATTCTGCATTTGTTTGAAAATCCACATAACATTGCAGTTTGAAACTGACTAGACTTGCCCTAGAATTAACTATGACACCTACACAACTGTCTATGCGCTCTGTAGCTTCAAGAAGTCCTGTAATCTAGCGTCTATCTGTTATAATTTTTAATTGAGCTTAATTAAAAACGAGGAACTAGAAGGGATTCTAGTTTCTTGGTTGGGAAACCGTCCATGCGCTATGTAGCTGCAAGACGTGCTGAGACATTTATTTCGTGTACAGCGCCATTGAGGTGATTTTCACAAAAATGGCGCTGTATAAATTATCCAACTATATATATATATATATATTATGAACCTGTATGTAGGTACAAATTAATGAACATTTTTAGTAGATTACCTATAAAATAAATCACGGCTCGCTACTGGTATGTAGTAGGTAATAGGTATAGATGCATTTTGCGTGACTGGGTCTCATTGTCCGTCATTATTTTAACAGTCGCCATTGAGAATTCGGGAAAATTAACGAAGCGAAAAAAATGTGTCGAAGACCTCGGATTTAGTAACACAAGACCATGATAAAATCCTTTCACTATTTAACGGTCAACATGAACAAATATTTTTGAGTCATCAACAAAACAATTTAGAAGTAACGTTGATTTTTTCGTAACTATTTCGTAACTAAAATTCCACGCATAAAAACATTACAAATAAATTGAACATTCAAAAATTATATTTAGGAGCACAGAAAAAATTGAAAATATTTTTTTATGTTTATCTCAATGATATTCTAATTTTGTTGCAACAGAGAGGGAAAACATTTTTGAAAAAGGAATATTGAAGACTAGGCAGTTTAAGGGTTTATGATAATTTGTAAGTGGCCACTTTACACACTGAGTAACATTTACCATTCTGACTATTTATTTTTATTTTCATTGATCCAGGAAACATACAGTGCAATTTCATAGTTTTAGAGCATACAACATTTGACATTATTCCCATGGTCCAGTGATGTTTCCATATTTTATACATGCTAAGATTATCAATAAACTATTTTCATTATTACAAGTACAGGCAATATAATATTATAAAAGGAAAAAACAAAACTGAAATTAATTTAAAGTATTAAAAATATTTGATTATAAACATGTTTAAAGTTATTACAATGTTTAAACATCCACATTTCTTCAACTTCCATTTGTCGACTTTTTATATTTTTATTATTTGAAAGGTATTCGAAACAAAAAGGTTCCAAAGGTAAAAAGTTAAAAAGGAAGAGTGAATGCGGGCAACAAAATGAACGGAGCACTAAGCACAGTAATTTCTAATAAAAATATGTCAATCGAAGCTAAACTGGCAGTGCACAACGGAGTTTTAGTCCCAACACTTATGTATGGAAGTGAAACATGGAACTGGCAGAGGAAGGATGAAAGCCGAGTGAACGCGGTTGAAATGCGATCTCTTAGACGAATGTGTGGGAAATCAATGTATGACAGGGTTACGAATGATGAAATCAGGAGAGAGTGTAAATCTGAGACAAGTATAATTGATAAGATTAAAAAAGGGTCTCTGAGATGGTTTGGTCACGTAGAACGAATGGACGATGAGAGAATGGTAAAACAAGTATATATGGCAAAAATGAACGGCAACGTTAGACGAGGACGACCAAGGAAGACGTGGCATGATCAGATAAACCAAAATCTTAAGTCTGGTCATGTCAAAAGCAGACAGAACCGAAGGGCATGTATGACAAGATGTATGAATGTGGAAGAGGCTAGGAGTGTATGCCAGGATAGACGTGTGTGGCGGTCCATTCTCTCTGCCTACCCCTACGGGGAAATGGCGTGATGGTAGTAGTAGTAATTATTTGAAAACATTTTTTTAACAAAATAAGTATATAATTACAAATGGTTTGTACATACATAATAATTAATAACGTTTCTACCTCTCTAATAGAGCGTTCTAAATAACTCCCTAGGGAGGAAATTCAGTCTGTCTGTAAACATTTTGACATGCTCAAAACAGTGATAATTATAATCAGTCATATTATTTTGGTTAATAAACACTTTTAAAGAAACCTTTGCATTCTCTGAATTACGGAAATATTATGTATACGAATATATTTGAAGTCCTGATATCTCGGTCGGCCTCGTGGTGTAATGGTCAGCGCGTTTGCCTCCCACGCAAGAGGTCTCGGATTCGATTTCCGACATGGTTGACATGAAATATTTATTTAAAAGGTGTTTTTATACTAGAATATTTCATAGCCCCAGAACTGGTACTGGAAGCGTAAGACTGATCTCTTACCTATATGTTACATAAATGATTAAGATACACTACGATTGGTGTACCAATACAATGCCCTATGCACCATTAGGGGTAGAAAAGGGAATGATGATAATACACTTTTTTATATAAATATTTGAGATCTTATGATTTACGCAAATATTTTAATGTATACTGATATACTCGGTGTTGAGCTAATTCGTTCTGCGTAACTTATAAGTGTGAAAGCACTACAATTAATGTATTTATTTAGATATTTGTACAAATAAAATTTGATCACCTATTGTCCTTAAAATGTAACATGATTAGAATAACAGTAGTCAGAAAAAGTGACGACATAACTTTGTAGTAACGTCAAAGGAGTTATTTATATCGACACACGAAACATCATTTGTATGTAATTTATTTTTTTATTACAACGCTTGAAACGTAAATCATCAATAATATATAAAGTCGGCTTTAAAACTAAAATAAACCTAATTATTAACGACGTTCTTACAAGGTTACATCATTTTGCAAAAACGTAAGAGATGGGACAAATTGATCAATGTAAATTGATCGAATTAAAGAAATATTCGTTTGATGTTGTTCGTGAAAAAAGTATAAATGTCTCATTTTTTCATACAATTTTGAATTATCTATCCTTACCTCTGTTATGTATAAATACATTGAACTCATTAATAAAGATACCAGTTTCGAAGATTGATGAAACCGGTGATTGGATTTTTTAAATTTGTGGATTAAAGTATCACTCGTCTTTTAGTTATATAATAAATTACAATGACCTTCCATCAAGAATTTTCACTTACAGACTTAAATGTTTCACATAAGAATATGTTTATGTATGCCCGATTTCAAAATTCAAAATAAAAAATATGTGCAAAAACAGACAAGTACGAAGCAAAAGCGTTGTATATGTGCCTTTTTAATTTTGTTCTTGATTCTCCATCTACTAAAAATATTAGTCAATATATAACAATAATTTATCATATAAATCTCAAAGTTTTGGGTGATAAAAGATTATTTAATTTTATTAAAAACCATTCTGTAATTGCTTTGCATTGTTAAATGGTCATAATCCTTCCACATAAATCATTTGTAATTCTAGCCAGTGTAGAACTTAATTCATCCTTTTTTTTAACAGATTTTCTTGGTTAAAAGCATCGGGCTTAAACATATAAAACCTTTGCAAAATGGACCCTTAAAAATGGTCCACTGAGGGGGTTGAAATGGACCACTGGGTGGCCTTTATTGCTGGGAGAATACGAAGTACAACAAGATGCACGCTGGGACTATTAATTATTCTCAATAGCCACTACTTACAGCGTACACATTTTTGGTATTGTAATTTATCAAATTAATGTGATCTTCATTCCATTCCAATTCTATTCTAAAAATCCACTTCATGCTTTATCCTACCATCATCAACCTTTTCTTTTCTTATATTATATTATCTTTTTCTCCCTTAGCTTTGTAACATGTTTTACTTTTGCTTTTGAGCTAAACCTACTGTAACTGGATTTATACACTACTGTTTTTATTTGTTTATTAATATTACTACTGTTGGTTTACCCAATGAAACAAAATTAAATTTCAAAATTCAACAACTAAATAATGATACGTAAACTCTTGCTAAGATGTTTTAATAGTTAGAATACAGAATGAAAATGTATTAGGACCTCTATCACAACATTGACTATTTCTTCATTCTATTAACTAGAGAACCCTTTAATACCCATTTATCGCTCTAATTTTTTTGCCTCCTCTTTCACAGTAGTAGCTGCTCGATTGTGATATAATCTACCCACTAATGTCAAAGACGCCCCCCTTTTTATTTATATTCAAATCAAGATTAAAATGTCACTATCTAAACACTTGAGTTTTTCCTTTCTCCTTCTTCTTTCCTTCCCATTCTCCCTCCTCTCTTCATAGTACAGTGTAGATTTTTAGCTTATCTTTGTTTCAAAGTTTGTATTAAAACCTATAATGTGTCATGCATTATCGACGGAATCAAGAAAGAGATGCTGCGTTGGTTTTGACACGGACAGCGAAAGAACGACTTAAAGGATCTACGATGCAAATTTGATGCAAATACTTAAAGATGGACATGTCAAGAGTAGGACTAATCGGCGTGCGTGCATGGGAAAATGTATGAATGTAGAGGAAATGACGTCGGTATGCAAAGACAAGTGCATACAAACCTCGCTCGAAGAGTGATGTGGCGTTCTATCCTCTCTACCTATCCCTACGTGGAAACGGCGTTATGGTTTCTTTGTTTGTTTGTTTTTATGGGTCCATATACTTTTTATTTTCTCAACCAGAGCGGTTCAGGTAGGTAGGAAAAAAATTCCCTTGTATGCAAATTAAGTGTTAAATAAATAAGATATCCTTTTGCGTTTTCCGTTTCCGTTTTAAGTTCTTACAAAGATAGCTCAATTTAAATGAAGTTACCAACAATATTTTTTATTGAATGATCTGGCGTTAATTTTCCAGAATTAATTTTTAGTTAATTAATGAATTTTTCGAAATAATCATTGATTATTTCGAATATTTTAATAGCTTTCCATGTTTTGATAAAATAAGCAAATTTATAACCGCTGCCGAATAATATGCATAATTCAGCTTAATTCCGATCATCCCTCACGTTCATGCAGGCTATACTTTTGGCATAATCAAATTTCTATCCCTTGTTATGAGGCATGCTCAGCGATCATATTTAACATATTCTAAAACCCCTTATTTTGAACTCTTAACACCCTTTATAGATTTATGCTAGTCATGTTTCGATAATACAAAATGTGCAAGATTAACGTTTATGCTGTGAGAAATTGTCAAAATAAAAAAACACAACAAAACTCTTTTGTTCTCGTTTTTGCTTTAGACTTTTTTAGGCAGGAAAATCGCTAAAATTCATATTATATTAAAAGATGGACTGATGGACTTTTTAATCAATCAATTGATAATCCTGCAAAAGATAATTTAATTTTTCTATGATTAATTATTAATTATGTTAAATTTGTTATTAATCGTGCACTGTAATTACTGGGTTTATCCAAAATTTTCGGTTCAAAGGCAAAAAAATGTTCGGTGTCTATAAAGTGTTCCGCTATTGCTGATTTGTCAGGTTCCCAGCACTTCATACCACAAAAATGAATAAAAAAGTACCTACTGCCGACTGCGACACGGTACAAATTACTAGTACTTAAACACATACTTTTTTTCTACAAAATACTCTGTTTACCCTGAAGATGGCTCCTGCAATGGTAGCCGAAATGTCGGAACAAATCCAACACACATGGTATCACCCAAAAAACAAACAGTGACCGTGTTCGCACCTAGTAGATGAACTCTTTGTTAAACAGTTTCTGCTTAAAAGTATGTAACAGAATATCCAGAACACCTTTTGAACTATAAAACAAGAAGTGAACTATGTGGCAAATTGAGGTGGACAATGGCTGTTTTCACACAAACGTATTTTCAATAGTGAATTTTAGGTACAAATACATTTTTAGAAATATTTGGAAAGAACGGTTATATGGACTCATAGACAGAGAATAATAAAATCCAATAACATAATTTTGGAGATTTGATGTTTTCAAAATGAGGTACTCAATTAGTTTTTATTGATTTAAAATGCATTTTATATTTACTCTCTGTTGTTATTGCATAATTTTCACAATTTTACGTTAAAATATCTTTAAATAATGACAAATCAATTATTATATATTTCTCTTTTACCGAATCGTATGTAAAGTGTTGGTTGTTAGTAGAAAACTAGCATTACTACTGCCTTTGCACATAACATGTATCTGTTTCTATTGTGCATACCAAAGCCAAAGAATGACCAGTGAATTGCTACTTCTCACATTTCCTGTGCCCATATCTTAATTAACCTTACAACATGTAACAGCACTTAGAGAATTAATTCCTATTTCCTATCCATTCTGACAAATTAGTTTTACGTGGGGACTTGTACGTACAGATGCCATGAATTTAAATTTAAATTGAATAATTATGATTGTCTCTTTTACCTTGTATTATAGTACTTATTCGTCATTACAAAAACGATATAATATGTATGTTTAAACCATGTTAAACTTTATTTTTGCAGATATTTTATACAGCCCCCTTAAATCACAAAAGCCCTTAACAAAGGTTTTTTTTTAAAGCATTTCGTCGCTTTAGTTTGTTTTTGTCCAACATACCATTTTTAACGAAATTGAGTTTAGTATACAGGAATTTTAAGGAAGCCCTTGTTTATAAAATTATAATGATTTTAAAAAAAATGTTTAATGTGTTTTTTAACGAATTTCATCTTAAGTTGTAATAATGACTTATTTATGCCTATTTCGTAAAGAAAATAAAGCTCTATTTCTGCAGATTTGTGTTTTGGTCTTTTGGAAAAAACGAACTGAAGCGACGATTTTATTTTTATCAAAATTTAAATTTAAAAAATTCTGCATATAGATAATGTGAGCACGTATGCGCGGTCATCGAATTAACAGTTATCAATACTTGACTCTCTTTTGCGGTATATATCCAGCTGATCGAATCGTAAAAAGATCTTTCAGCTAATTCATCGGACATGCATAGCTATAGTTTATTTAATATTCTACAACAAAGTTTTTCAACCTTTTTGAATACGCGACCCCTTGACGAGTAAAAAGCGACCCACCACGATCTTAATTCTATTATACTACACGTATATTCGTTATTTCAACGACGACATTTAATTTTCTTTCTATTAAGACCGTATTAAAAAATCGAGAAATCAAGTGAAAAAGAACAGTTAGTAGATCTTGGCAAATAAAAAAGATAGATAGAATAGAAGTGCCGTTCGCGACATACTACCTTTTTATGTGAACTAACGTTGTCTTCAATGGTGGACATTAAAACAAAAAATATTAAATAAAATTATTGTATTTTTTACTGTATAGTAGGATCTTAAACCACTGCTTTTAGTTTTACGTTGTTTACGACCGCGACCCTAAAAAAAAAATACTGTTTTATAGCAAAAACTATTTTGCTATGATTTATGCATAAAAAACCAAAAGATTTTGTATTTATTGTTGTCAGTTTAGTGGTTACAATCCTGCATTTATTTACATACTTACCAAAAGATTTACGTAGTTTGGTTATATGAATCTTCAAACACTTTCAAATGTACAGTTTCTCCCCATGTTGGTCTTAGCATTTCTCTGTACTAATCTATTCAGGTACTAAAATAAGGTTAATATCTTCCCCTTAAGTAAATATGGAAGTTTATACAAATGTACGTCCCTTGTGGTACACCTGGAGTGGCAGGTGATAACATACTGACATCTTCTAAATGTTACAAATCATAGTACCAAACATCTTGCCCGGAAATGAAACAGTTCATTTTAAGACGTTAGTCACTTGTATAATCACTATCAATTAGGGCGAATATAACAATATGAATGCAAGAAAACCACCATACAGTATCAATAAAAGTGTTGCTAAAGTGTGAATAGTTTATCGGGACGCTTATGTCGCATCGGAATCATATTTTAAACTTAAAGTAGACCAGTTTTCATTACTTTTTAATACATCAATTTATTCAAGAGGGCTGTTCGAGAAATTTACAATATGAGTCCCCGAGAATCTCTTAGATATAGATATGTTTTAAAAAATCAATATTTTGACAGTCACATGTCAATTTATCCATGAAAACTTAATGTTTGTACAAAAAATATTGTTGATTTTAGAAGAAACAGAAATTTCCATAGGTTCAACACTAGAAATAAAGATATCCTAGTTGTGCCCACCACTAGACTGGAAGAGAACCTGATGCCTTGTAAAGTAGGCAAGCATGGTTAAAGCTGATGATAGTTGTCACCAGATTTTGCTGCGTCCGTTTTCTTATTAATTCATTTCGCACAAAGTCAAACCACCGCACACCCGAGATTCTTCCAATACATTGTCTGTCCATTTTTCGTATAGCTAATGATATCAATGTCATACAAAGAAATATACATCATTCAAAAATTACGCGTGCGTCTTGTGTGAGCGCTCGATGCGCACTGCGACCGCGTGATTATGTGGCCATCCACTCGCGCTCATATTGCCGGTCCTTTGACTCGCGCTCAAAAAACCGACAACATGGGGAGCGGTGGGCACGACGAAAAGCATAACGTGCGGCATGGCGTGTAATGTTGCCACACTATGCGTCTGCCTCCTTTCCTCCCTACTTCCCATGCCACTCGTCGAGTAGGCAGGCGTCGGCAGGCCCAAAAGAGTCAAATAATATTTGCAGGACAAGACAGCTTGGCATTAGATTCGTGATTATTAATTTTGATTTATTGATTTTAGTTTTTTTTATCTAAATTGTGTTGTTGATTCAAATGTATTCGTTTGATAGGTTTAATTTACTTCATTGATTTATATTTTCAACTTAAAATTTTATTGACGATTATAAGAGATTCGATGAATCCTATATAAAAAAAAAAAAATTTAATGTATATATCCATCTGCAAGAGATTCGTTTTCATTTTAAAACCTTGTCACGTGAAATAAGAGAATACCATATTTTACTAAAGCCTATAAAAGAAAGATTACTTAAAACATACTTATTTGGTTCATTGGACAGCTGTCAAAGTTGGATGTCTTCAGCTTAGTTCATATTTTCTCTTTTTTATACAATTTTCTAAACATTGTTCGAATGAAATAATTATTGTTGTGTGTATTCTTGGTACCCACAATAATTACAAAATCCAATATTCAACAGACATGTCCAAAGATAACAGTACCCGATAGTATTATTGACTGGTGAATTGCATGTTCGTGTAAATATATATGGGCAGTCACCAGATCACGTACGTCTGTATGCTGTACAAATATATTTATATGGCCGATTGAAGCGGAGATTGCGGCTGTGATGTTTTATGATAGAACTATTGAGGATACTATAGACATGGTATATTATTAGCTGTGCACGATAAACTTAATTGGCAAAGCTTAATAGGTCAAAAACCTTAAAGCACATGAATCGCGGTAGCACATTCGGTTAAAATAGAAAGAAGATACTGTATTTTTATAGATATAATGATTACAATCGCATCAATACAAGTTGTGTCTTAATATCGCGTAATACGCAAGACCAGCCAAGAGAGGACGCTGCCAAAACGTTATAAAAGAAGAACACAAGAGACGTCTCTCTCTTTTCCTCGCCGACAGCCTCCGAGCTAATACGCGACGTTAATTCTCTAAAGATCTTGATTGTGAATTATTTTTACCTTCTAAAATCATTAAATAATAAATCTCATGTAAGTAATCTTCATCGCGTATCATAAATTAAACGTGACGTACACACTCATGAATAGCTGTAATGAAATAATATTAAATCGGAATAGTCTAGCAACGGATCATATTCCAATAGTAATAAAGTAGATACATTGACAAACATACAATTATTATTATTGGCTTTGTCCTAAAGCATTGCTGACCCTTTTTCTTGATATCAGATCCCTATTGGAGTATCTAGTGTTGTGCTCGTGGTTGACAAGGAATCTTTTCATTTCGCTTCTATATATTTCATGATGTACTGATCAATACTCAACATTACCACCGCCTGCTTCCTTTACAAAACACCTACCAAGGCATGAACACTATTCATTATTAACATCGGCCAGTCGATGTGTACCTCGTACTTTCATAGTCCCCACTTTACTTCCGATACCTCCCCTAATTCCTGTGGTCAGAGGGGGACTCCCGGTGAGAGTTCTGCCCTATGTTGGTTTCTTAGTTACGGCCATAACATTATTTGTTTTAAAAAAAACGTTTCCTTAATTTATTACATTTATTCTACCTACCAAAAAGTTAACAGCCAAAAATATAAACTCCAGCGCTAAAAGAACACTTTAGTAGTAAAAAAATATTTTTTTATTGATAATTTAAATATTATATACCATCCACTATATGAAACGAAGCTACAGTAGTATTAGGTTCGAATTCTGAAGGAGGCAGTTGTTATTTTGAGTTAATGTTTAAAGTAAATTCTCTCTCTTTATTAAATGACGCAAAACCAAAAAAAAAACTTTTCAAAACCTAAACAATTTGCACCCTCAGAAGTACACTGTGGTATGTTTAAATTTCCTGTTTTGCATGAGAGCAAAAACACATTAAAAAAAATGTATTGCTTGTAATTTAACATATACGAGTAATACTGACATTATAATGCCCAGTATTTCCATAGTATTTGCTCATTTGCCCGTCAAAATGTGAGAAAAACTGTATCATAGTTACTGCTGTTTTCTTCTCGATATTTACTCAATTGATTTGAAAGAATATTGTATCATAATCTCTCTCAAAACAAACCGTAGAGATGCGTCAGTGTTTTCCCAAGAAAAACATGAAAAAATGTAGTTTTACTCCAATTTATAACACAAAACAGCCAAATTTAGACTTACTTTATTTTTTTAGTTCTGCTATAATTTTCTGTTGATTTTATTGCGATAAATTCCTTTGTCACAACCATCGTCAACCCCCATTCTTCAATGCCATAAGATTTCACGGCTTCCATTCTCCCCTGACGGTGTTAATAACAATTTATTTCGGATTGCGTTTACTCCCCTAGAAACATTTTTGGCAGGCATTTTATCGCCCCGCTGCAGATTCGAACACTCCGTTTTACAACCACAAGTTTCCTGATCTCTACATTCAAACCATATCCCTTAATTTTGAACACATAAAATGTGACTTCAATAACTGTAAAGTGGTCCCATTGAACCCCAGAATAATTACTGTCGTAAATATACCAATGTCTAGTGTTATGTATGTGTAACATTTACATGTACATCTCTGTGCGGCATGGATTAAGCATATATTATATAGTTCTACGGGTAAAATCGATCCTGAATCCTGGACGAGTGCTTTCAACTCGATGGCTTCTCCAACGTAAAATTCCTGAATGAAGAAATCGAGTGGAGATAAGTCCGCCTCATAGTGTAGTGGTTAACGTGTTCGCCTGCCATGTTTGAGGTCCCGGGTTCAATTCCTGTGTAAGCCAACATTAAATATTTATTTAAAAAGAGGTTCTACACTACAATATTTCATGTTCCTGGAATAGCACCTGAAGCGTTAAACTAATCACCTTATCTCGTATAGCAGATGATCTATGTACGCTGCATTAAGTGTACCAATGCAGCGCCCTATGCACCATCGGGTGTAAATAGGGACAGAAAAAGTACGGCTAAAAGGATTCACGGTTCGTAAGTTCATAGGCACACATTATTTATGTTTTGTTCAATTTTACGCCCTTACTGTGTCCACCCTTAACCGAGTATTGTATTATTTGATGGCAAAACGACTCGTTGAATTGTACTCAAATCAAATTTTCATACCGTAGATTAAGTCATTACAAAACCCCACCCTTAAGTGACAATATCATGTTCGCTAAGATATTTTTCATGTACATGCAATATAATGATGAAGTTCAATGTTACGGGAAATTGGATACAATTTGTTTTCTTCACTTGATAAAAATTGACGCATTTTATTGTACGCCGAAGTTTCTCGAAAATGTTTGAAAAAAATCATAAAAATGGTTTTAGTAACCACGTATTTACAAAAACTAATAAATTATTGCTTTGTTATGTTGTTGTGGCAACCGGCAACAGATTTCTGGTTTCCGGGTAGCCATGTTTTTCGACATTTAGTGGGTACAAATAATTTGCTTTTTTAACTTTATGTGGTTCAACTTTAAAATGTCAGAAACACTCACCGACCTGAACTCGTGGCGGTGTAATTTTAAAGTTTCGGTGGGAATTTTCAAATCGTCAAAACTTTATAAAATCATAAAGATCATAATACGATACACATTTTTTGTTTGCCCAAGTTTGATAGTATACATATTAACAAAAAAAAAATCTAAACCACTGCACTTCTAATTCTAACATGCATGCTTATTTGTATTTATTATCTACTACGAGCAATTCTCTCTACTACGAGATAAATTTGAAAATCTAGAATTTGTCAAAATCTTATTTATTTACAAATAATCGTTATTTAAATTAACTTGTGTAGACACAAGTCCCAACTTTATGGGACTCAAGAGTTGTGTTTATTTGGAACGAATAAAGTAGGTAAGAAAAATAATGTATGTGTCGCAGCCAAATCTTTAAATCAGCCACTCAGTTGGACGGCTAGGCTGTCCTTTAAATGCCTGCATTCAATTAAATGGATAGCCCGTTCAAAAGCCGCCGGGTTCGGTTAGGGTAGGTTGGATTAAGTTAAATAAATAAAAATTGAACTTAACCCAGCCTATCCTTACCTAACCTAACTTCTCTTAACAAAACAAATTTTAAAATAAAACGGTTATTATTGTTGTATTAAAACTAAAGAGCCTTAACCCTTTGTGGACGAGATGTTTTTTTTAGTTGGATAGAGTGGGATTGGGTTCAAGCGCTTCATTTTATTCTGGTGAATTATCATTTCAAAAACGTATCTGCGTTGACTGATGCTATAGAATAATAATCTGGAGGTAGTTTATCGAAAAATGTATCGGCTAGAAGAGCGCCAAACTAGCCGAATCTGCGAAAAAAAGTAAAAAAAGTTTAAACGTAAAATGGTTCCGTATGAAACCACATTTGAAAAATGTAGGCAAAAAAATGTTTTAAAACATTATTAAATACAATTTGATGCAACATTTATTTAAAATTACTGTTAATGTAAAAATATAAGAAAAAAACCTACCTGCAATTACATATAAAATTTGAGTAAATATTAAAATTTGTTTCCTCTTCCTAACGCGCGCAATACTTTCAGTTTTTGACTTGTCAAAATAGTGATGAAATGTCGTTGTATTGTAAAAAAAATATATATTTTTTACACATAATATGTCACTGGTAGTATGTTTACTATGATGGCTCCACCTGAAACTTACTAGTAAGCGAGGAATCTTTTTTTGAATCGGAGGTCCCACAATAGAACTACTAGGATACAAAGGGTTAACGACTTTCAGCCCTTTCGTTAAACGTTGCTTTCAACATTTTTGCTTGGCGTCCGTTAGCGTTTTAACTAAATGCCTAGCCATCCAATTGAGTGGCCGATTAAACTATTTGTTAGCGATATATCCACTATCAATATTATGATGATGTTCAAATGTTTTTACGGGTGGATTTTAAGTGCAATCAGAAAGACGTCTTTAATTTGTTTTTTTTATAAATGTACACTTCAATGGCACGGAATACAAATATAATATTTACTGCCCTTTTTTGTCAGAAGAATATGGGTTAAGTTGATTCTCAAATCTGACTTTTATAAAAATCATATAACATAACATAACAAACCATCACGCCGTTTCCCGTTCCGTTTAAGGGTAGGCAGAGAGGATAGAACGCCACAACACTATGTATTTGCATACAGATCTCGCTTCCTCTACATTCATACATCTTCTCATGCACGCGCGCCGATTATTCCGACTTTTGACATGTCCATCTTTAAGTATTTGTTGGATTTGGTCATGCCATGTCTTTCTCGGTCTTCCTCTATTTCTGCATCCATCAACATTCGCATTGTAAATATTCTTAGCCGTTCTCTCGCTGTGCATTCGTTCTACATGTCCAAACCAGCGCAGAGCTCCTTTCTTGATTTTGTCGATAATGCTTGTCTCAGCCTTACATAATGTACGGATCTCAACATTTGTGCATCTATCGTACATAGTTTTACTACACATTTGCCTGAGAGATCGCATTTCGACAGCATTCAGCCTACTTTCATCCCTGTTTTTCCAAGTCCATACTTCGCTCCCATACATCAGGGACGGGACCAGGACTCCGTTGTAAACTGCCAATTTTGCCTCTTGTGACAAGCATTTATTTGCCAACGTCATATATGAGCTTAAAAAGTAAATTTACCTATATTCGCCTTCTTAATGCCTTCTTTTGATATGGAGTACATGGAATTTCCTCCCTTGAACGTCGGATCATTTTCTATTTAAATGTATACAAGCATTATTCAATTTACTCTCTCAACACGATCAACTTGTTTACCTTAAGCTGCTTCAAATCTCATTACGCTCATTCCGTTGAACCTAATTTGATTATGTGAACTCTGCTAGCCCCATGTAACATGGGGAAGGGTACATTTCCCCCAGGAACAAAGAAAACAAAGAATTTAACTTTTACGAATATATTTGGTGATTCCCTAAATTATCGTGCGTCCAAACTGTAATGACATAGGGCTCAAATATACTTCTGCCTCTAGGTTTTGAGTGTGGTATTTCTGCGAATCTGAATCCGAAATCCCCTGGAAGGGTTTGATCCCATAATCCCCAGGATTGAACCCGCAAAATCTAATATTGGATTCGTGACACCGAAACGAAAAAATACAATAGCATTATTTGAGGCATTGTCATATTTGCTCTCCTGAATTTGATGACATCTTTCTTACCGGATGTAAACGCAAAGTTGCAAGTAAACAAGAATACAATGAATAAAATAAAATGATTTCTGATACCTATCTTCTTTTGAAAATGTAGCATCGTTTTATGCCGGTACTACGGGATATGTACATTTTTTATTTCAATTCTTTGCCGTTGTTATTTACGTTAGGCACCTTGGCAAATAGGAAAACAATTCAGTTTATTCAAAATAATAAAATTTGCATCGCCACATTTTAGCGTTAATACTTTTTTCTTTTTCAAGCACCCACAATCCAGGAAGAGCGCTTTACAAAATGCTTTCATTTCTAGAATCCGGGCAGTTTGAAAGAATAATGATACCAATGCAGATTGACTTACCTTTAAATATGGTTCTGTAGTTGTACCCTGAGTTCTCAGAAGAACCCTAATACTACAGGGTCCCGATTCCCTTTTGTTGGAGCACTCAAACTCCACTATTCCCCTTTTCCCGTCAAGTTTTATGGCACTATTCCAAAGGGATTTCATCTTTGCATCACATTTACGAACGTGCAAAGTGAATTCTTTCGTGTTTTTTGTGTTTGTTCCTGTGTTTAAACGGTTCGTGAAGGGACTTGAAATATTCGGATTGCCTTTTACAGGTATTATGTTCGTCGGTGTTCAGATTGAGTTTTGCTCAATTTCAGTGTTTTATTTTCGCCATACTGTACCCCATTTTTATAATCTGGTAACTTGCTAAAAAATACACCGAAGAACCGTTTCGAAAATGTATGTACCTTTAGTTAAATAATGTATATGATTAATTCATCATCTTTCACATTATCTTTATCTAGAATTCAATACGTTAAGTTTATAACTATGTTGATTTTGACCCAACAACAGTTTTATGTAGGTACTGATATTTTCTGGGCTTTGAAAACTTATCATGGGCGTTATATTGAAGAGTAATTAGTAACTTGACTAAATGGTACCGATAAACCATGTAGAATCTAAAGAAAAATTACTGATATATTATATCTAATCGACTTAATATATTTGAACATTTTCCACCACAGCAAAAATCCACCCGGCTCTATAAAAAACATAGGGTGCCTTTTATTGTACAATAATGAAGTTTGACGTTTGAAGTTGACAACAAAATAAATTATTTTAATCAAATTACAAATTTAAAGCTTCAATTAAATTAACTTATCAGTAGAATCACCATGTAAAGCGCCCTTGAGGTATTTTATTACGAAAATGGCGCTATATAAGTTATCCACAATAAATAAATTTTACATTATTTTATTTATTAATTGGAAGGTAAACACACGAACCAATACACCATGAGGTCGACTAATCTCCAAAAAATGAAAAAAGGAAATAATAAATAAGTATCCGCCCACCGTAATTTTACCGGGCCGTGTGGATTGACACGATACGTGTGAAATGGCCCATTATGTCAAATAAATGAGCATTAATATTATTATTATTATTATGGATAACTTATATAGCGCCATTTTCGTAATATAATACCTCAAGGGTATCATATTATTTTTATCATATTATGTAAATGTTATCAACTATCGAATATCTAAATTTAGTAAATGGGGTCTAGAATTTCAACCGTCCATGCGCTCAGTAGCTGCAAGACTTGTTGTTATCTAACTTCTAATTTTATAAATTTGCTTTTTATTTCGTTTTTAAAATTCCACTTAAACTCTAAACTTCATTGTCAAATAAAACATTAAAAAATAAAAATGAAAATAGGGGCTAGATTTCTTATTGTCCATGCGCTCTGTAGCTGCAAGACGTTCTGTTATCTAGTTCATATATATCATAATTGTAATATATCATAATTGGAGACGAGGAACTAGAATCCCAACCGTCCATGCGCTCTGTAGCTGCAAGACGTGTTGGGATAATTATTTATTGTACAGCGCCCTTGAGGTGATTTTCACAAAAATAGCGCTGTATAAATTATCCAAACATTAATAAGAGCGCTTTACATAGTGATTCTTTTGTTAAATAAATTTAATTGAAGCTTTTAAATTTGTAATTTAATTAAAACAATTTATTTTTTTGTCACATGCTACGGAATTTATTCAAATGATTTTCACAATACGATTATTGTCTTGGGACTTGTTATTATTATAAATTAACATTCTGATTTTTATCAGTTTTAGCTTGTTTTTGGAAGATGTTTTTTTTTTCGATTTGAGGATAATAAAGCGCACTTTAGCCATATTCGTAGCGAGATAATCCAATTGGAATAGCTTTAATGACTTTTTTATTTAAACTTGACACGTCATTCATAGTCTAGAGTCTAGAGCGTGTTATACTGTTTAGCTTTAGTAAGAGAGTGTAAAATAGGTAAATTTCCACGTACAATGATCCATAAACGCAGCTAGACAAGAACACCCAATATTAAGAATATTTTATTTTCAAGGTAGCCAAAATCATCACCACGCAATTCAGGTATTTTTAATTTATTCATGCGTAACAGATTTACAGAACACAGAAGATTTATAGAACATAGGTTAAGTGTTTGTTTGTTGAATTCAGTATGTTATATGTATTACATTTGCTGCGCTTGCCAGTTAGTGTCCCCTTAGCAAAACAAAAGGTTTTTTTTTTTTTTTTGCATAAAAAGACTAAGAGGCCCTATTGTGATGAATTCAATACAGAACACCTAAGCTTGAGAAAAAATCACATTTTTAATTATTGTGTTATTTTGCGGCAATATGCCTTCTAATGTGCATTTATTGTATACTACATAATAATGAATCATTAATCGAAAGTAAGGGTTTTTGAAGGGGATGAATGTACACCTAAATGTGAGATCAGTGTGAACGGAGATTTTCTGTATCAGGTAGAATAATTTGTGTATCTAGGAAGTTTGTTTACAACGGATGGAAATACTAAAAAGGATATTGAAAGGAGGGTGAGTGCCGGGAACAGAGTGAACGGTGCACTGAAATCTACCTTGGCGAACAAATGTTTGTCGCAGGAGGCAAAACTAGCAGTTCACAATGGAGTGTGTGGAGCGGGCGAAGTATGGAATTGGAAAAATAATTATGAAAGTAGGTTAAATGCTGTCGAAATGCGATCTCTCGGGCGAATGTGTGGTAAAACGATGTATGATAGGTGCACAAATGTCGAGTTTTGCGAACTAAGTAAGGCTGAGACGAGCATTATCCACTGAATCAAAAAAGGGGTGCTGCGTTGGTTTGGGTTTGTAGAGCGAATGGACAGCGAAAGAACGGCTAAAAGGATCTACGATGCGAATATTGATGGATGCAGAAAACGAGGAAGGCGAAGAAAGACATGGCACTATCGAGTCCATTAAATACTTGAAGATGGACATGTCAAGAGTAGGAATAATCAACGTGCGTGCATGAGAAGATGTATGAAACGCTGTCTATATGGAAAAACAGACTGATGTGGTGTTCTATCCTCTTTGCCTACGTCTACAGGGAAACGGCATGATGGTTGGTTTGTTTGATAGAGACGTTTAAAAAATAAGGTAAATAGATGAAATACATGACTTTGTATTTAGGCTTCGTTAAAATCGTAACATCTCATTGTTCTGAAAGATTATTCTTCACATTATTTCGCATGTACAGATCTTTAGTAGTTCAATTTCTCTCAAACTTATAGCATGTATTTTTGTTTCACTATGCCCTGCCTCGGAACTACCCCGGAGAGATTTATAGAAGTCATCTGGAAATGATCCCATAATATAGGGGACGCCTCTTACATACAAAATTATTTCAACGTGCTTAAGGAGGTTGAAATAAAACTTGTACACTTTGTACGAAGACTTAGTAAAAAATACAATATGTATTTATATTTTACAAGTCTTTGCTTAAATCCATAATAAAAATCCATCTAAAAGGAATGAAAAATAATTACAATATAATACCTATTTTTTTATATATTTTTTTTAAAACGAATAAACCGCTAAGCCTCTATTTTGAGGCTTGTCAGCAGGTGGGATAGAAGGGATATGGAAGAAGGTAATGAAAAATACACCACAACACCCAGACCAATTGAGAAAAAAATCTTTCTTGGATTTTTTTCTTGCAACTGGCGGGAATCGAACCCGCGACGCCAGTTTCACAGATAGTCGTCTAACCAACTGCGCCGCGGCGCCTGTCTAATAGTTTGTATTTAAAACCCAGCAAGTAAAATATGTGTATATAATTGAACTTTGCAAATACTACATAACTACATACTCGTACATATATAATCTACCATGAGTATAAGATATTTATCAAGTGATTCAGGCAAAATAACGAAATTGTTTTTCAAAAATTTAAAAGATGCCAAGATATTGGTTACTTTTTGGCG